>NC_092860.1:32974324-33201865 GCF_032062135.1 Pyxicephalus adspersus
CCACATTGAACACACAAATGTTGCTTAAATGGCCCGCAGGCCTTTTATTAACAAATTTTTGATAAATAACATATTATTAACATATTAAATAACAAATAATAAACGTATATCAAAATATTAACTATAAATATATATATATAAATATATATAAACAACCATTACAAACATATAAATTATTTAACTGAACAAACAAACGTTGCTTAAATGGCCCGCAGGCCTTTTACTTACAATTTTTTGATAAATAACATATTAATAACATATTAAATAACAAATAATAAACGTATATCAAAATATTAACTCTAAATATATATATAAATGTATATAAACAACCATTACAAACATATACATTATTTAACTGAACAATTAAATATGTAATAATATATAACAATAATACAAATCAACAAATAACATTACCATACTCAGAAATATTGCTTACAAGTTGCAGGTCCCCTGAGGTCCACCATTTCTAAAACCTTGGGCTCTGCACCTTAAAACAAATTGCTCCCAGCCGCCCCATACACCCAGCTCAGGAACGCAATGACCCTTCCTCGTGCAGACCCCCACCAACAAATTTTCCATACCGTTCCAACCAAACCGGGGACTCCATACCTTAGATGGGTTCCCCCCAACATACCTATCAACCAAAAATACACTCCCCCCGAGGACCTCAACCGCCACAACAACCATATATGTTCCTAAAGTTAAAACCAAAACCAAAATAAAGGGAAGGAGGGCGGGAAAACTTCACCCTTTCTGCTGTCTCTTGTAGAAAAGGGCTCTAATTCCGTTTCCTGACCTTTTTAACTCCTACCGCTCCTCCTATCAACCCCTCCCTATGTCCCCCCCCCCTTCTCCTCCCCTTTCCTTTCTCCCGCACGTATCTCTTCTAACCATTAACCCTCTGCTGTCTCCCTTCCTGTCTGCTCAGTCATGCTGGCCTTGCACGATCCTCCTTTCCTCGTACGTTCCAGGCCTCCCTTTTTGTGCACTTGCCATTTTTGTATTTTTCTCTAATACATATATAAATGTATAGATGTATATGCGGTATCGTAGATTTTTTCAAGATGGGTTTATTTCTTCTGTATTAAACAAAATGTGATAGCATGACTTACAATACACAGGGCGGTGTAAAGGATAATATTTTATGGCATTTTCACCTATTTTTTTTAAGTGTGTTTGATAAAAATTGTCAAGTATTAAGGGTAATTAGTTCTCTGTAGTTTGATAAACAGGCAAAATATTATTTTGCCTAAATGCATTGTGTAACCCTTTTTTTAACAGGAAAAATATATATATTTAGAGATTAGGTGCTCGTTTTTAGATACTCTTTGTTGAGGAAGCCCAAAGGCATGTTAAGGGTTTTCTTGTTGCTTTAGCCCTCACATCAGCATCCTCCAGAAAAAAGTTCACTATCTGCTATTTAAAAGAAAAACTGTTTACATTGTATCTGGTTGGTATTTGGTGGTGTGTGCCTATTCCATCAGCTGTATGTATTTGATCAGAATGGCTATCCCTGGTAATTTTGTGGCTCTAGCTTTCCTCTCCTCCAAAGCCATACTGAGAGGGTGAGGTGATATAGTCGGGCAGCAGCAAGTTATAACAAGGAAAGTACAGTAAGAATAAACCACTCAGAAGGAGAGCAAAACATATATTACTGTCGCCGTTTGTCGAGGGTTCATGTCCTACTCACAAATAAAAGCCTGCACCTGCCTAATGTGGAGCACCAGCACATCAACTTTACTATCAAACAGATCTACCATGTGCAGCACTCACCCTCCACCTTGTAAGATTGGCTGTAATTTTTCCAGGTTCTCTTTTCTAATATGGAGCAAATGAATATTTCAAACTCAGTCCATATTTTGTCTAGGGGTTTTATTTCAAACTCAGCAATAGGAGAGAAGTTGGAGGAGTATAAAGTGTCTGGAAAATCTAGTTCCCAATCGGGACACCATCTGCCAAATTATGTAGAAATCCTCCTCTGGAGATGGCTCCTGTCTTAAAGCATTCTCCCATACGTCTTCTCTCCAGCAGTTGATCTAAAATTAGTCAGGCTACAAGCCGCTGAAAAACTCTTTCTCATTTCTAGCAGCTCGCCCCAACATCTGAGGGACTATATCTCCATCTTTACCTGAAACCCCTATTCTCCATTTATTTATTTCATTTTAAGCTCCTTCCCAAATGGGTGCCTAACCTGCCTGACAAATACATCTGGCATACTTACATAGTAGGTTGGGTTGAAAAAACACATAAGTCCATCAAGTTCAACCACTAAGGAAATAAAAATATCCCAGATATAAAACCCTATAAGACATAGTTTGTCCAGAGGAAGGCAAAAAAACCCTGGTACAATTTGCTTCAACAGGGGAAAAAAACATTCCTTCCTCATTCCATGAGGCAATCGGATGTTCCCTGGATCAACAGTCTCTGTTATTTTTACTTTAAAGCCTTATTTCCCAGTTATATTCTGTGCTTCTAGAAATACATCCAGCTTTTTCTCAAAGCAATCTATAGTAGTTGCTGAAACTACTTCCTGAGGGAGCCTATTCCACATTTTCCTAGCCCTTACAGTGAAGAATCCCTTCCTTATCCAGAGCTTAAACTTTTTTCCTCCAGACGGAAAGAGTGCCCTCTTGTTCTTTGTAATGATCTTAAAGTGAATAATGGAGAAGAGAGTTCTCTATATAGATCGTTTATATATTTATACCGAGTGATCATATCCCCCCCCCCTAAAAAAGTCTCCTCTCAAGGGAGAATAGATTCAGTTCAGCTAATCTCTCCTCATAGCTGAGCTCCTCCATTCCTTTTATTAGTTTAGTTGCCTTTCTCTGCATTCTCTCAAATTCCACAATGTCCTTTTAGCGCTTACTGACTTTAGATAAAGGTGGTGATCAGGAAGGTCTTTTTGACCAGAAAGAGAAGAATGCCTCATCTAATAATAATATCTTAATTATAATATAAAAAAAAAAAAACTAGGATTGATATTCCCTTTTATTTTATGGGTAGTTATAAATACACTTTTTTTTATTATTTCATAACATGTCAGCTGTATCTTGAAATGAGAAATAAAAATAAATTAACTTCCAAAAATAATTAGGTGCAAAGTTCTTTTGTAGCAACAAAAATTCTTTGTAGACGTTACATTTTCTGCTTGTATAATAATATAATTAGGCTTTATACTGAAGCTCAGCAAATACATTATTTTGGTTAAAAATAAATTGTAAAATCTATGACTAAAGATAAGCAGACTTCTTAAATATTACCTCTCTAATGCCCTGATATAGGCAGTTAAATAATGTGTTTTGATCTTGATTAAATGTTCCCACTGTGTGGTTATTATTACTGTTGCTGAGTTTTGTTTTCTGAGTATGCAAGTTTTTGAATTCCATTTAAACATTAGGGTATTTCTTTTTTCTTTTATTAGCAGCATCAGCACCACAACCAACTTAGTGAACATAAATTTGAAGATGAAGGGAAAGTATTAAAATTATTATTTGGAAGTATAATGAGCTTTCAATCCAACTTTGAACCAGAAATAGGGACTAAGAATAATAATCGTTGATTTCAAACCAAGGTTTAGCAGCATGGCAGTAGCCCTATATGTATATTAAAACGGGCAGGGGAGCTGCTGATGGTAATAAACACGAATATTTTTAACATCTGAATATATATATATATATATATATTTATATATATATATATATATATATATATATATATATATATCTTTAAAAGTTCCTCCTGTACAAACAAACTTGCACCAATGTTAAAAGTGCTTCTAGAAAGCCAATAATCACACAGGTCTGAATGAATACAGACATATTGCCATAACATCCCTGGTCATAAACACCTTTGGGAGACTCATACTTTCCTATTCTAAATCCAACACAGAATACCCAATGGACTCTTTTTTTCTTACAGGTTTGCAGTATATGTTGTAATTATGGGTGTTTCCTACATTTTGCAGCATCTTCAATCCTCAGAAAACTGTTTTTAGGATTGATACTTTAATTTTCTCATTGTTATACAGTAACCTGTACAGCTATTTTGACCTAAACTCATATATATGTGTATAACTGGTATATATAGTGTATAACTGGTGTCTTGGCTTATAGGAAACAGCAGGGATGCACTTTTCAGACACCCTGACCCTCAGCACTGGAGCTGTTCAAGGGCGGCATGCTCTGCTCCCTGCTCCACATAAATGGCTCTGATTTATTAAAGCTCGCAAAGGCTGGAGAGAACATACTTTCATCAGTGAAGCTGGGTGTTTCAGCAAACTTGAAATGGATTTAATCAAAGTCATTTGCTATTTGTTAGCAAAGGTCTTCAATCCTGGAACAGATCCATTGCAGGTTTGCTGGATCACCCAGGTTCACCAATGAAAGTGTATCCTCTCCAGCCTTGGAGAGCTTTAATAAATCAGGCCCAATGATGGAACCTCCATGGGTCCATATCAAAAGTTTTGAAAGTTTGCAGATGATACAACAAATGTTGGACTGATACACAATTGGTACAAAGTATGCTTTCAGTCACACGCACAGTTGTCACAAATGCAAAAATCTGTATGATAATTAAAAAAAACAAACAAACAAATAATTATACATGTAGTTTCTGCTATATTTTTACATACACATGTATACAAAAATGAAATTCTTAGCAAACAGTATACAAAAAAAAATAGTGACCTTTGTGCTTTTACAATATTTTTTCTACACAATTTGTTCAAAGTAAGCCTAAAGGTGCACAGTAGACCCCTTAAATGAGCATAGCGGAGATGTGTTTTTGGTGTAGCAGCAACAATTTAAAGCTAAATGTCCTCTGTGGAGATAACAAATAATTAGAGATAACAAATAATTAGAAAAACAGCTTCCCTTTCCCTCCCTTCAGTCATAAATTAATCAGCTGTTATCCAGGTGGAGTCCTTTAAATTCCTTACTTGCCTTACTCTCTTGTTCCCACATACTTCCTCTTCTGTGTGACCGGTCACGGGAATGACCTCATCATCTACAATGCATGACCAATATGCCTGCATTGTAAGTAAGGATGTCAAGGGCCTTCCCATAACCAGGATCATTGGAGTAAAGAGGACTAATTGCTGGGGAAGCAGGGGTTGAAATGGATGCACTTGTTTTTGCCCCCTTGGGCAAAAATGCTTGCATTGTGGATGTAGTCGTTGTTTCTTTTCATTCTCCTAAATGAATATGTAAGTGTTGTACCTCTCCTTCCTATAGTGGAAATGGTTCTATCATTTGGTATTAAATATAATGATATTTTGGTGTATGTATGATGACATAAATTCTTGCTCCTGCAGTGTTCCTACTATTTCTTATAGTGTTTCTGTCTCTGTGTATGGCTGAACAGAAGCAAGAGTCGTATAAATCAAAGAACCATCTGGGTTTCCAAGCCAAAATACTATTTGTATGAGAACTGCCTGGGTGCCCAATGAACTTTTATCCAGTTTCTGGAATTGATGGAAAATCCTATTCTAATTAGTGCATTCTGTGTGCCTCAAATGTATAGAATAGATAGAAGGTAAAGATTAAATAGACTAATATATGCTGATGTGCTATTCAGCCAACGATTTAAATGTTGCCACGATCATCATCATGGATGGCATTTCAGTCACATACACAGTTGTCACAAATACAAAATTGTGTATGATAATAAAAAAAACAAACAAATAATTACACGTTATTGTTATGCTATATTATGCCATATTTTTACATCACAATGTATGCTGAAATAAAGTTCTTAGCAAACATTATACATAAACAAACATGGCGACCATTGTGCTTGCAATATTTTTATACAGGGCTGCTTGGGGAAACATTTCTCCATGTTTGGTAGCAGGAAAGGGGAAGGATAGAATGAAATAAAATTTATCATGAGTGGAACTGGAAAAGGGATACGAGGAATTAAATATAAAGATCACAGTAGCTTTTAAAGTGTCTGCATTAGGAAATTCAGCATGTTAGTGTCAACTCAAGTCAAGTCCTTCTTAGGATACATTACCAAAAAAATAATTTTTCCAGCCAGCTAGCAAATTTTGTTTATTGTTCTATTCAAATATAACAAGGACAAAAACAGAAATTATACAAACTCTTCTATCCGTGTTAGGGCTACCAATGTTATTGTACAATCATCTGTTTGCTTCCCAACGTTCCAGTGATGGCTGCTTTTTAAATGTATTTAAAATGTAATTGTGTATTTTTCAGTTCTGCAGTTCTTTTGATTCTAAAAATGTTAAATAAAGTGTTTTCTAAGTAAATTAGAGTTTCCAGTTATATTTTCTAGTTTCTACAAATATGTCTAAAAATAAAAGCACATCTGTTTCAGATTGTAGTCTGACAATCCTCTTCTACCATTTAAGAAATGTAAAAACATTTTTAAAAAAAGCGAAAGTTAGGAAAGTTTAATCGGTAAAATTAAAAAATTGTATATAATATAGCTCAGTGTCTGTATTAATTCAGGGACTGAGTTGTAAAAATAAATACAATGTCAGTGGACCTGGACTTCTTAAGCACACAGTTGTTATTGTTAATTGGTATTTGCATTGTCCTGAAAATATTTTTTAACTCATTGTTATTATACTTTAATAAAAATGAATTAAAAAATAATGGTAGTCCAATAATTATGAAATAGAACAAAATTTTGTCTATATTTTTGCCATGGTGTTATATTGGGATTTGGAACTTCAGCACTCAGCTTAAGCTAACAGTGGTTAGCCTTCATTTGCACAATCAAGCTCGACAGGGAGCAATGTCACAGAAGAAAATCATCAGCCAAAGCCAATCACTGCCACTTGTGGAAAAGACAACTGCTTTAGCGTTCCCTGTAAGCTGCCAGAAAAATCGAGCTAGAAGGTGACACTTCCAAACTGGTAAAATCACAGGAGCCTCACATAAGTGGATTGCCAAAAAAGAGAGCGGGATTCGCTAGATGCCAGCTAATTGTCCATTTAAAAGATTACAGAAATGAAAAGCAAACAAGCCAGCCTGGTGAGTGTCCCTATTTTAAAACTTTATGCAAAACCAGTAATTTAAATTTTAAATGCGTACAATACCAAACTCTAAACAAACAAAATACTAAAAAACTCTAAAAGAATAAAAAGTGGCAAGTAACTAAATGCAAAATGTAAAAATATTTACTTTTTTCTTTTTTTTATTTATTTTAATGTTTTATTTTTTAGTCATGTTTTACGTGTAAATAAATACAAAAAAATTATATATCTTGGATAAATTATAATAATTTCCTTATAAAGGTGACAAACCGTTTGTAATAAACGTGTTATAACTAAATTAGGTATCTTTACATACAACATTGTTGATAGTCAAAAGAGCGAGACATTTTGAAAAATATTGAGTATTGAGTATAAGTCCTCCGCTAGAAACACTTAAAAAATAAATAGGAAATTATAATTATACATTTTTAAAAAGGACTATGTTAAAGTTATTTTTTTTGTTGTATTTATTTGATTTTATGAAGAAAGTTGGTGGATAAAATAAATGGTCTTTTAAATATAGTACATAAATTTACAGGATTATTTTTTCTGTGCTTTTGCTAGATATTAGAGAAGAACATACAACTATGCCTTTATAAATAATAAATTGCTTTGTCAGTCACACTGATCCTAAACCTGCATGTGTTAATAATGAGCTTATTATAAACTGTCAGACTATAACAATGATGATCCTTTGACTGTAGAAAAGTTTTTGGTAGTCATTTACACAAATTTTCAGCTTACGTGTATTTGTTGTGTTGTTTATTATTGGATTTATATATGTTATATTTGATCTTGCAAGTATAATATAGTCATTATTATATTATATCAAATGAAAACTGCTTGATTTATAAACAGTAAATGGAAATAAAGTAATTTAGTAGGTGATGCGTTTTCCTTTAGCTCAAGTGAACCTGAGCTTATTTTAAACCCCTAATCATGTGCAAAGGAATTTCTTAAATAAAACATTTCTTTGCATGTGATTGGATAATAATTTACTTTGTATAACAACAAAATGTGTTTGTATTGGAAGCTTGTTTTTATATTTTGATGGCCTTATCTTGGCTCACGTGTCAGTATCTCGAAGGAAATCTTGCATCCTTCCTAATTCTCTCAAACATTTTTCATCAATTACCTTCATTAGCTCTACTCTGCAAATCTGCTAGTTCCAGAGCATTGAATCTGCAGCGATAGCCAGGGAAGTAGCATTTTCAGAAGGATTATTATTATTATTTGTAATAATAATAATAATAATAATAAAAATAATATTAACAATAATATTAATAATAATAATGGAGAGGGCAAGAACAGCAGGCTACCTAAATGCCTCAGTACTTTAAAGATGTAATTATTTAATTTAGTTGTAACTGTTTTTCATGAAATTAAAGGAAAATAAGATATGTCTTAATAAAGAACTAAGCTATATTTTCCTTTGCATTTACATTATAAAAACATTTATATTTCTATATCAGCTAGATGGCCTTAAATATTTAATATTGAAATTAAATTGAAGATGTATTTGTTCCTATTTCCATGCTGCAATTACTTCAATCAATAGAACACAGTATCATGTTAGCCTGAATATACTGTAGATGTATCAGATTGTCATGGTGCTGCACATGTGCTCTGCTATGGCATCAGCCAATTGACAGATTCAAAGTATGATTGAGAGCTGATATAAGCACATTGGCATCTGTGGCAGTTACCACCTGAGCCATGCCTTCAATGGAATCGTAGAAGGGATGCAAATAAAATGAAATGCAGAAAACACGATTAAGAGTCATTGAAAAAGTAATAAACATTTCTTACTTTTTTGGGGGAACAGTAAACTTGCTTTACTTTAGCTCTATTTTGTGTAATTTATGCATTTTGCTTGTTTGTTACAGACTACAATTTAACAACCCCAGTGCCATTTAATAACTGATTTTTAGTTGTCCAGACCAACTGATAATCTATGTAGAGGTGCATAGGAACATGGAAGTAATAGTGGCTTAAGTAATTAAAAAAATGTTTTAGATGATCAAATCGACAGCTCAGTTGCCTAAGTGGCTAGCACTCTTGCCTTTACTGCCCTAGGTCCATGCATCAAATATCAGCCAGGTAACTATCTGCAAGAAGTTTGTATGTTCCCCCAGTGCTTACCCGGGTTTCCTTTGGGCAATCCAGTTTCCTTTCAAAACATACAGTTAAGTTAATTGGCATTAATAATTACGAAATATAACTATTATAGGGACATTAGATTGTGAGCTCCTCTGACAATTAGTGATATAACTATGGACTGAACTATGTACAGTCCTGTATAAATAGAAGTAAATAATAAAAATGAGTAGGAGAAACATATACATTATAATGTGATATCAGCAGTAAAACTATGTTGATGCATATATGTATGTAAATGGCTAGCATAGATGTAATTTTTTTATATATAATACCCATTTATGTGCTTTTGTCATTGTAAGTAACAATTTATGTTTATAGTTATATGTATAGTTCCATTTAATGGTAAGGTTCCTGGAATCATTTTCTCCACAGTCAAAGTATTAGGAACAATCAAAGTATTATTACTTTTCCAGAGTAAATACCAGAATTATTGACAACATCCTGCACATTGTTTTTAGAGCTGTTCCTGTGATTCCAAGAAATCTTGAATTGGCTGTGCTGTTGCACAAATATAATTGATAAGACTGACTTTATTCTGCACAACACCATAAACAGTAGCGGAAAACTGCAAAGGGTTAGATAATCAACCTCACAAGAAAATAATTCACACTGCAAAACATAAGTGTGGGGGAATGTTTCCCAATTTTTAAGTTACGTAGTTACAATAAAAAAACAAAACAAAACAAAAAAAAAATATATATAAATATATATATATATATAAATATATATATATGTATACAAGAATACAAAACCAACAACTATACTCCTAGAAACCCCTGCTGATCCATAGAAACTTAAGATATTTTTGAAGCATTGTCTAATGGGACTAAAAATCCCCTTGTAGCAATCAGTTAAATACCTTATTAACATTCTTTAAATATTTTGTGCAGTTAACCCTTTACAATTATTCTATCAACTTTTTCCACTCACTGCTTAGTTATTATGCCAGGTTGTTGATTAAAGTTACCACTTTTAGCTATGGCAGACTGGACATGTGCTCATTTACTGGCATTTCCCAAAGTTTTGAGATTTTTTTTTTAAGTTTGGCTTTGCTTTGAAACTTCCTTACTGACAATAGCAATGAAGCATTTTGTCCTTTTTTTCTGTAGTACAGGCTTGTGATGCATTTCCGATGCTCTTTGAAGCCATATTAAATTAGATTCCCTACATATGAATGAGTCATTGTTGATATTTACCATACAGATGCAATGCTTTATATTCAGTAAGCTAGATGAAAGGCAGCTCGGCTTTTCAGTGTGGTCATTAAACAGCTGTTTATACTTTATAATCACAGTAAACAGGACAATTTAATGTTTAATAATTGGCATATATGTAGTTGTAACATGTATATTGGATGTTAACAACTGTGGTTAATTGGGTGACAACAAATCTAGATGGATATGTGTTTTATTTCCAGTAAATACATACATATTTCATCAATGTTAACCATCAAACTTCCAGTTGTTATTCTATATTTTTTATTGGTTGCAATTTTTTTTGGGTTGTTTTTTTTTTAATGGCAGTAAGAACCATTCATAGTACCAGTATCCAACTGGTTGTCCTAATAAATACCTTCTTACAAGGTATGTTTAATGCACTCATTGGCTAAAGTCTCATGAAGTTGTGCTTAAATTAGAACTAAAAGTGAATACTTATCATAATTTTATAGAGAACTGTAAGTAAGAAAGAATTGAAATTTTCATTTTATAAAAATAAAGTTTTTCTCCCTAAACTATACAGTATGTAGATTGTTTGACATGCTTGTTAGTCATTTTGACAAAAAGATTGTTGAGCTGAACTGATAGAAAAATAAATATATCAAAAACATGAAAAACTATAAACCTGCATAGATTATTGCCCAAGTTGTTCCAATGAGGGCTGGTGAGATTTTTTCTAATTCCCTAATTCAATTCGATATTCACTGGATAAGAAAATCTATGATAGCCTTATAAATATCATAAACCAGTGCATTTTCAATCTGTTTGAAGTTTCAGATTTTCAGTATTATAATTTCTCTTTAATATTGGTAATAATGGTTCAACCATCAAAATAGTTACTTCAACTGTGTGGCTTCAAAGAACACAACACATTTATTAGGTGTTTATTCATATACCTAATCCAATTTACCATTTGGACATTCCTTCCAACAATGGGCCCGATTTATAAAAGCTATCCAAGGCTGGAGAGGATACACCTTTATCAATGTAGCTGGGTGATCCAGCAAACCTGGAATAGATCTGGGCCAGGATTCAAAACATTTTCTAGCAAGTAGCAAATTACTTTGAGGAAATCCGTTCCAGGTTTTCTGGATCACCCAGCTTCCCTGATGAGAGTGTATCCTCTCCAGCCTTGGAGAGTTTTAATAAATCAGGCCCATTGCTGTACTTACGAAGTTTTTTTCCTTTTCTGGCAATGAAGTTAAACTGATGTAAATGTTCAGGTGTAAATTAGTGTTTGGACCTTACCTTTTTCTAGTTTACTTACAAAACCCAACCCCCATATACAAATTGTATAAAAATTAAATTTTGCAAAATATTACATTTAACAAAAAATCACCTCGACCTGACTTCTTCAATGCCCGCTAAAAATGTATTCTTGTGACAGGTGCAAAACAGAAACTGGGCATATCATTTAGAGAACTCAGGAGGCAGTGATGATGCATGAATATGTAAAAAAAGCGTTAGAAGCCAACCAAGTATTTACTTATTTAGTACTTTACTTTTCATTAGCTTTTTACCACCATTTGTATATGGGGGGGGGGGTGTACCTTTTTTCATGGAAGGTATGCCTAAAAGTAAACTATTTGAACATGCCATGATGTTATGTTTTAAACATGCACGGTAAAGGGCTTCCTAATTGCATAGCTTAGTAATAAAAGTAAAAGTTGTAAAGTGTAAAATATCATTTACTGAAAAGGAGTAAAAAACACTGTAAAGTCAAATACTGTTCATTTTAAACCATTCTACCATTCATTAAATGTTATTAAATGTGCCCTTCGAATCGAGATAAGTCAAGTAAATGCTTTGTTAGCACATTTTCCTGTTGAACTTTTATAGTAATTATACCTTTTTAAATGTGCATATCTAGGAATATGTTGCAAATGTGACAACTAAAACAGCCCTATTATAATTTATATGAGAGTAGACCTGACCCATAAGGAAAACAATATCTCATCCTTTTATCAAAAGAAATTTAACATATGTTATATTACTACCAGATCTACTTGAGTCACATTTAAACATTGTGTTTAATAAATATTAGAGGAAAAGTACAGTAAATAACAACCTGTTTGTATTAAAAAAAAAGTCATTCTGTAAAACTTCTGTTGTCAAACAATATAGTTTCTGAAGTCAGGAAATGTATTCCTAATGCACCCCCCACCAACTTATCAACTACCTTTACCCCACTTCTAGCTGAACGCTGATTTTGTTATGAAAAAGACAAAAGCTTAAACTACCTATCAAAATCTGTGGTCAAGTTATAAGGCAGGTTTTAAGTCTTTATTGCATATCACTGCTTGAGTGACATGGACCATTCCTAATGGCTGTACTAGGATTGGATTCTCTTGGATTCAAGACAACTGCATAGCATTATGATTACCACACTTGGAAGTGGCATTTGCAAACAATATAGACAGAAAATTTAGTCAAAGAACAAAACACTGTTAAAAAGAGGGATAAGAGCTGGGTTTGTGAACGACTTGGCATATGGTTAAAAATAAACATTTGGCCAATGAAATATGGCAATGTTCACATTAGGGTCCTGTTTGATCCAATGATGATCCTTGATCCAAAATTTTTTTCCTGTGGGCACAGGTCATTTTCTGTATAAATATCCTTTTAAGAATAGGGGGGTGTAGGGCTAAAATCTATTGGAGCGAACTGATTCTCTATTTCTCCCTTGGGACTGTAGGTTGGGTTCGTTCTCTTGCTTGAGAGAAACTTGAGGTGGGAGCAATTCATTGTCCAGGTGCTCCAATCTATTAGCCTATTGATAAGTTTGGCACCCATTAGGTGGGAGCTCAAAGAGGGATAAATGTTTGGAGAATAAGTACAAGGGGCGACCTTGCACACATGCTCATTCAAATAAGCAACAAAAGCAATTGTTCATGGACAGTTGGTGACTCTATTCATTGATTTGCATACAAATTTATAATGTTGGTAAACCAGTCCTCAAATTAGAAAGAAAAAAAAAAAACAGCCACTACCAATGTTTTGCAGTTTTCTGACATTTGTAACATTGTATGGGTCCGGTGTACAGCATAAACATATATGAAATAATAGTCTATATGATTGTGTTCATGCTTTGTAGGAAGGAGGAGGAAAGATAATTAAGTTACATGTACAGCTTTGTCTGGGTATTTACCCCCATGCTTAGGATAATAGTGTACATGGACAATGGCCAATGAATCAATGGCACCTTTAAAGTTGGGGGGGACATATGGTGAACTGGATCAAAAGTAAAGCTGATCTCCACAGCAGTCAATCAAGTTACTCTATAAAAATTAGACATTTCATTTGTTTTCTTTTTTGAGTTTTCATAAATCAGCCAAATGTTTTCAATTTAGTTCAAATACATGTACTGTAAATTATTATGCATCCCTATTGCCTGTTTATGAGCATTACCGATTACAACAAGAAAGATTGTTTAGCACAGGGATATTTAAAACACAAGCCACTTTTTCATTAGACATACAATTATAAGTAATTTAGCTAATGAGCTATCCATTGTAATCCTTAATTACAACTAACAATTTGTAATTTAAAATGTCTAATAGGGCTATGGTATGTTTTAAAAGTCAAATGTGTGTTTATTTTTAATGTGAAAGATTAAATGTGTCTTTCCAGAATGTTAAATAATGTAAAAACGTCTACTGAGCACCCAACTGTGGGGCCAAATGACATTCCTTTTAGTTAGCCCAGCAGAAAGGTATAAAAGGCCATATGAATGTTTTATAAGGAGCATTCTAAATCACTTCCTGCTTTTCAATTAGGAGTGTACATTTCTAATCTTTATTATTTTTATTGAAATATACTAAGAAAAGGAATAATCACCCCAGTCCAGTGGTTATCATATTGCTAATGTTGCAATGTTTATTCTTGTAAAAATAATGTATTATAAACACTACATTGCACAAGATATGTTTATTTTGTCATAGTATAATAGGAAATGAATTTCCACATTAAATAACTAAAGGAATAATGAATGATCACTTATCACAGCTGGTGAATAGGGTGAAGCTTTATTCACTTCAATCATCTAATCATGTACAAGATACTTTTTTTTATTCCAAACATTCAATTTAAATGCAGCTACAGTGCAAATATAATAATCTAATCTTAAATGAAACTTTTGAGGCACTCTAAAATATATAGTATTACATACACATTTTGTCAAAAAAAGAAAAATCACACTTGCATATGGTTAGCCAAAAGTATATCAGTCTCCTAGTGATATCTAAGATTAGAAGCAGTCATGCATGTCTTATGCCCCATCCTCTCCTGAAATGCCTGAAGGTAAAAATGTGTAGCTGTCTGAATGGCATGAGCATGAACCATCCACCTGAATATAAACTTTGCTTTAGTAACTGAGAAGGTATAATGGTGACACCTGATCATGGTGACATGATATATTCAATAAATGACATTAAATATGACATCGTTATTTAGCATTATAATGCACTTGCTGCACCTTATTATTATGTTAGGTGAATGTCCATTTTGTAATGGGAACATTCTTTACTTCTAGTAAATCACAAAATGTGCACAAAAGTTACTTTGTTCTGGTGTTCAAGGCATGCTAACAAACATTTAGACGATAGCTTAGGAAATAGAATACAGTTGTGTTCTGTAAACCAGTGTTTGCCAACCTTTTCAGACCTACGGACCACTAAATTTACTGGCTCAAGACCACTCATGCACGGGGACCTGGGTATCACTTAAAGGGGAAGAAACTTCTCCCAAATTGACGTCATGATGCCAGAACCCGCCGGCTTCCCTGCGAACTGTTGGGGAGACATGATCTGCACCTCTGGCCAGTGCTCCCTCCCAGTGGGGACTTCTCCTGACCCCGCTGGGAGGTGCACCCGCCAGAGCCACGGACCAACGGATGGCGACCAATGCTGTAAACATTCAGTTTGCAATGTTAAGGTTACCTTACCTTTCAGTAAATAAACCCCAAAGAGACCCAAAGAGAAATAGAGAGAGAAAGAAAAAATGTGTGGTAGTTGTGTAATGTTGTGGAAGGCACAAATGGATGTTCTACAAATTGCATATAAGGCGAGGTTAAAAACAGATTTCATGCTCACTAATTGTTAAAGAAATTTGTGATGTGACACCAGGTACATTTACACATAACACAGAAAGCAAGAGATTATGTTTTGCCTGTGTCCATTGCCAAACTTGTATACATTTAAAAAAAATTTTTTTTCAAGAGTCTGTAAAAAAACGCCTACAGCACACATGATAAATATTTAAAATGTTTAGCTGAACTCTATGAGGATGATTTTTTTTTAACTTTTTTTAAAATTTTACCTATATTCACTTTGAATATCCTTTTGTGTTAAAGAAAATTTAGAAGATTTTTTTTTTACTGTAAAAATGTGGGAAAAGGCTGGTATGGAGCTATAAGGGAGCAAGCTGCCAACACTATGCGGATATTTATGTATTGAGAAGGCGAATGATGTAGGTAACTCCAAAGGAAGTGTATATTCTGGCGATGAATTTAAATCCTAGAAATCCTAGCCCGGCATGCTTTAATATATAAAGCATTGGTATGTTGATTTGAAAAATGTATAATTAGACTTTTTATAAACATAACTAAAATTATCTAATGTAATAAAATTCTACACCCAGATAATGTACTTTTTTGCTGCTTTGTAAATGTTTAGACAATTTCATATGTTTTCCTAATTCATTGCTAGTTTGCTAGCAGCTACTTTGAAAATAATCTTGTTAGTGCATTAAGCTGGGATATCAGCTATAATTGCTACAGGTTTATTTTTCTTCCTTCCTATAATCCTAACATGTGTTCTAATGCTATTTACAACTAAATTCTGTCTCAATATATGCAGGATGTCACTTTAATGAGGCATCATTTGCCAGCAGAATAATAGATGCCATTCAGTAAATCTTTAGGGCATTTCATTACAATGTCTGTAATGTGCACCGAGCTCAGGAAACAAAATATCCTAAATTCTGGTAGACATAGTTGTGATTTTAATGAGTCAGGTGTTTGCATGCCATTTGTTTTATGCAGATACCAATTCTGTTATCATATTCACCTATCCCTGAAATATGTTTGTGACTTTTAGTGAAATTATTGTATTACAATGAGTAATATATTCTATTAAGTTACTGCTAAGTAGCAATTAATTGCTAAAGTAAATTAACAAATGTCTTATTATGAAAGATGTAGGTGTGTAACAATGGTTTATTGCATAAATCCAGAGCACTGGTCATCTGTGATAAATGGCCTATGGAACCTGTCTGAGGTCTTTTTATGAATAGGGGCATACGGCTAAAATCTACTAGAGCATACTTTTCTTTAATTTTCCCTTGGTAGTGTTGGTTGGCTACTCTCTCTTGCTCAGCCGAAACACAAATTTAGTGCTATTGTCTATTAGCCTATCGGTAAGTTTGGCAGCCATTTAGGTGAGAACTCAAACAAGGATAAACGTTTGGAGGATAAGTGCAAGGAGGACCTTCATGATGAGAGACTAAGAGCTTGGGGTTTTAGGGCAGGATGGCCCTGGGAGCAGGGGTCTGGCCTGGCTGAGGACTGGACCATGGAATGCTTGGAAGGGTTAGAAAGGTTTCCTTGTAGAAACTGAAGGAGAAGGGACCCGCAGGAAGACATCTCTATGACAAGAGTCCAATTTGTGTTGATCCGGGGACTGTCACTGCAAAAAGTGAGAAACTTCTCCTTATTTTCTGACATGGATGTTAATTTTAAGCTTTGGTTATTTGAAAAGACAGACTAGTGTTTACTATGACTAAATGCTAATTGCATTTGCACCGCAGTCACCCAACATTTTGCTTACCCTAACCCTCTCTCTTGTTCTCGAATTTGCCAATAAAAAACCCCTGGACTGAGGATGTGCATGTCTATATAGTCATTTTTGCCCCATCAGAAAGTAAACCAGTGAAAATTCACCCTCTTTTGCGGGGGTGAGGGCTACACACCCCTACAGGTTTCTTGTATACTTCACATCATAAAAAAACAAATGATTGATTGCTACTTCTAAAAATAATCAGAAATGTATGTAGTACAGCTGGGTTACTGGAAATCACCTTTGCTGTGTTTAACTTTAAAAGTTAATATAAACAAGGAAGCCTAGTCATCGTTTTTAAAATGTTATTTAAAAATCCTTTTAAAAAAATGCATTACCAGGTTAAAATGTACATGGTATTTTTTATTTAGGTTTAACTCTGCTTTAAGTTTAGATATTATAAAACAAGTTAGTAGGGATGAGCGAGTGAAATTTTAAAATTCGATCTTGCGGCAAATCAGGTCGTTCTCTTCTGTGTAGATTCGGCCATCGACATCAAATTTTTTGGGACCTTCAAGAGCAATCAGTCAGCTCCCTAATTGCTCTTCCAGCCCTGTAGTATGTGTTCTTGGAAATGTTCATCATGAATGAATGCCGCTGTGGGAATGTGTGATGATTCCCATGGCTGCATTCATTGATGAGCACAGCCGTGGGTCCCACAATGACAGGAGGAGTTCTGCAGCTGCATTCATGAATGCAGCCCTGGGAATCATCCTGTAATGATTTCCTTGATCTTCCGATGGGTCTGCAAAATCGGTTTTGCAGACCCATCGGAAGTTCAAGGAAATTTTCGCAAGAATATCAAAGGCATTCTCACTCATCCCTACAAATTAGTACATGGCCAAGGATTCACAGAATACTTTAAAGTAAAATACAATTCAACCAGAGAATGAGCCCTGTGATAAAGGATGCGACACTTAGACGAGTCCCTTAGCTGTGTGTACTTTACCCTGTAGCTATTGATCTCTATGAACAACAGTAAAAATCATATGAAAAGAGAGCCTAAAAATATACCTACTAGCTGCATAAAAGACCTATACAATAAGATTAATTTAGAAATTCTGCCCATTAAATAAATAAAATGTATACATAATCATTATACATTGCCTTTACTTTGTCTGGAATCTTTAAGCTTTTCTATGTACAGTTGTTTCTATGTAAAGTTGTCTTTCTAGTCAAGGCTAGGAATTGTGCAAATACTAGTGGTGAGCGAGCGAGTTTTTAAAACTCGATCTCGCCGGGAATTCGGCCGTTCTCGCTTACGGAAATTTTAAGCGAGAATGGTCAGTGTAAAGTTGCCGATCGAGGTGGAATTTTATTTTAAAAAAACAGTGTGCGATCTGCAGCACTAGAGGTTATTTAACCTCTAGTGACCCAGGGATCGCAAACAGGAGGATTCCCAGGGAATCCTGTGAATCCCCTGTTAGTCCTCCTGTTATATTTCCTCGATCTTCCGATGGTTTTGCAAAATCCGTTCGCCGAAAATTTGTGGAGCAATCGAAAGTTCCAGGAACTTTTTGCTAGAATGCCGGAGGCATTCTCGCTTATCCCTAGTAAAAACAAAGTTTACCATTTTTCTAATGTATGAAATGTAAAAAGTTAATGTATACATACATTTTTAAAGCTGTGAGTGTTTTGCAAGTCCCAAAATCCTAATGTGTCCAAAAAGCTTTCAAATCTCAGTTTGAGTTTTCATATTAATCTCTCAGTGGTATTATGTAATATAAAGAGATAAGGATGCTGGAAGATTTTAAACAAGTCAACACTTTAGTAACCAAGATACAAACTTCACTCAGCCTTTTGCTGCTATAGTAACCATATAGCCATTGACCTGGGAACAATAAATGCTAGGATTTCCTGCAAGGAAAGTCAGTTTGCAATTAAAATGACAATAGTTGTGCACTTGTTATTGTATGGTTATTTTCATTTTAGTTGTTTTGTCTTGATACTGCTGCTAACTACATATACAGTAGAACCTTGGTTATCAGGCATCCACGGGGAATGGACAATTCCAGATAAGTGTAGTTTCTGGTAAACTGAGATTACTCTGAAACTGAGGTTTCTCAGCCATACAGCACTAGACTTGACTAGGGAGACTTGTCCTAGTTCATCATTAGTGCTGAATAACTGAGAAAAGGGAAACCCTGATGATGTTTGAGAGTGGAGCAATCTGCGGAGCTCTGTTCTGCTCTCCTGACAGCTCCGCTCTTCTGATTGCTCCTGGATGCATAACAAGAATAAAGATTCGGAAGAAGTGAAATATTTCTATATACAGCTTTTGGAAGTGAGACGGGAAACTAGGAGATCAATTGTCACAAGGGCAGGAGGTCACATTCAGCAATAGTAACCTATCAGATCTTTTAACTCTTTTCCAAATAACTGATTAACAGACCTAAAAAATGTTCTGTTAATTGGGATGCCTTTATTCATCAGCATTTAACAATATACTTTAGGTACATTGTGGACCATGAATCCCGAGGGATGCTCAAAATACAATTTGGGTTCATGTGAAAATAGTGCCAAACTTTTCTTATTTGGTATGGGAGGGTTGGCTGGCAAATGTGGCTTCCTGGACTTTTTAGGTAACAAAATGATATGAAATTTAAATAAGCCTATGCCAATATTATAACACATGATACAGTCTGTCACGCTACAGCTGCAATGCGTAGGTGTTTGTACCTTGCATCTGTGTGCTACCCCAACACCTGCCATTCTATCATGTGAAATGATTAATATAGATAAGATCAGGCATGTTTATCTGAAACTTTGTTAAGCTACATTTATAGTAAACATGGGTAAGCCATATGCACTGAAAGCATACAAGTTTGCTTCTGACCACAGTAAATAGGTATCTAGGAAACATTAGGGATACATCATCATGTGCATAAATATATGAATTGTGTGTTCAGCAGGTGATCACAATGAACTGTATCTAAATGTGGAGGGATCAATTTGGATTTACCTATGGATGTTTGCTATCAGATATGACCTGGTCTGTTGGCCTCTTGAGAGAAAGTAACACTGAATACAGGTAGTCCCTGGGTTACATACGAGATAGGGACTGTAGGTTTGTTCCTAAGTTGAATTTGTATGTAAGTCGGAACAGGTACATTATTTTAATGAATGCAATTAGGACAGATGTTTGACATATTATTAGGCAGCATGGTGTCAGTTACTGTATACAATCCTCACTGTGAGTTATTCACAAACAAAACAAAAAAAAACTTTATAGAGCCTAGACAATCATTAACTTCTGAAGCAAGCTGTGCTTTGGTATGCAAAAAGAAACAACTGCAGAGTTTGTCTTGGTCATTAAAAAGTTACAAGAGCTTGCAGAAAAGCTTAGTCTCAGCTGTGTTTAGCAAAAGATTTCTTCTGCAAGCCATGCAAATCGGCCCCTCCAAGCCTCTGTTCTGCTAAGGAGGGAGCAAGGAAGCCCTATTCGTATCTATGAGTCGTCCATATGTCCGGTGTCCTTTACCCGGGGACTACCTGTATAGAGAATAAAATTTGTGATACAAAAGATGTATTTTACTAAAACAAAGCATTGGACTGGTCTGGTACAATGAAATTTGCTACATATTTAAACTAAGTTCTAATGGTAGGGTTACTTGCAATGGGTTACAAAGATATATGAACAATAAATGTGTTTTGTGACTTATGGATCAACCTGTGTGGAAAGTCTTCCAGCTAAGCAGCATAACTGCTACATATCGTATGGGACAGGTGGAGGTAATATTACATTTGCAAATCTGTGGCAGTAAAGTACAATATTATGAAAGTCCACTATTCTTAGGAAGAGTATTGTGTTGCAGTAGATATCTTTCATCTTTACCTGTATTCTGATAGCCACTCCTTGTAATTTTGTTAGCATTACTTACTAGCCCACTATATGTGGGTATGTTATGGATGGGTTTCAGGACAACTTAGTGCTGCAATAATTTAAAAAGGCAATGTTGTTTTTTAACAACATTGCCTTGTTGCCTTCCAAATTTTTGTTGGGATGGGTACCTATGGGGATTATGCATGTATAATTCATAAAACAAAAATGTAGCGAAACTAATCAAAGTTCTAAAAACTAACTCTTTTTTTTTCTATACTTTAATATATTTTATATTTTTATATACCTTAATAAAAAATCTGTAGCTTTACTCCTAAGTCATGTGGATAATAAAAAAACTACTGTGATTGTTTAAAGAAACATCTACCTATATGCATTTCTTTATCTTAAACAGGCCACATCCCTAACATTCATAGGAAAAGATATGTGATGAAAGACATCAATTTTAAGCGGGACTTTTAAAGCCAGTACCATCAATATATTACAAAAATAACAACATTTTATTAATAATAATATACATAAAAAATAAACATCATTTCAAATACATAAAACACAATAAAATCATGGGTGTATATAATGACTTCTCCTTACAGAATACCCCCAAAGGGTTTAAATTCTGAATTACTTCTCGACGCGACCACCCAAAATCCACTTCTTTAGGAGGAAGGAGAGGAGAAGTCTGATGTTTGAACTTCCAGCAGCCCTCTTATTTAAAATTGTTGCAAGGAAGGAGGTGGGTATGGCGGCAATGGTATAAGCTAATTAGTGAGTAATCTCTTTCAATTTTCAATATAAATCACAGTGATCCTAAGTTTCATGTCCTTCAGTCCTCAAACAAATATAAGAACATACAGCCCAACAGCACAACCATGTTCCTATTCCATCGGCTTCCCTTGAAAGTGAGTTAGCAACTACTGCGATTGTGGTAAGGCAGGATAGGAACAAAATTGGCATCTTAAAGTGACCTTGTTACCACAGGTGATTTGCAAACCAAGATACCCTGCACACATGTGGTTCCTCCTGACATTTGGCACATCCTGAAGTTACATAATAACCAGAAAAAGCCACACATTGCAGTGGGAGTAGCAGACACCTGTAAGTATTAAATACCTGTTTCAACAGGGGAGAAGCAAAGTGCATGAGTATGGAAAATCAAAGGGTTGCTGGAAAGATAAGTAAGCTGCAAAGTAAGCATAAGAATCCCATTCTTCATTATCAGGATTGCTATTGTTTTCTTTTTTTTTTGTTTCAAAGTTTTTATAGAAATTTTAAAATAAAGTAAACAATAACATTACACAACAAAATTGCATGAAAAAACAGGAAGAGAAAAAAATAAAAAAAGGGGGTTGAAGGGACAAATAGGGGGTTTCAAAAACAAAGAAGAAGAGCGCCAACCAGTAACCAGACATTAGTAGATATGAGGTGAAACATAGCTCAACACCTCTTAGATTACAAAGTCTAAATACAGAAGGCTATAAAGTAGTTTTCCAATATTGACAATAAAAAATATAATACATATAAGTGCAATAGTACAAAAATAGCGTTATTTACAGGCATGTCAAGTTTAGAGGGAGATCATAAAGGTTAGTGGGTAGAGGTACCTTTTAATCATTCACCCCCTGGTATTGTTTTCAAGTGCCTTTGTGGTCAAAAAGCCAGAATTGTATTGGGCAGCATTTACTGTTTTACATTGCAATATCTCATCTATTTAAACCTTGGTCTCTTTTTGCAGAACAAAATGAAATTTGTTCTGTACCTTTTTATTGGCAGCATAGTTTGAGGTGGCTTTAGCAAGTCAGAAAATGTGTTATTTATTTGTTGATTACACAGAAAACATTTTGAAACCTACATATTAAAGTTATGCCATTCCACATTCAATCTCAGATTTTTCTGTAATATGTGTAGCGGCAAATATATTTTTGTTGAACTCTGTTTTTGTTAATAGTTTCCACCTAAAGCATAGTATTGCTCCATTTAATTTTAAACAAACCATTTTTCAGCTCCGTAATGTGATTTCACACAGCACAAGACGTTATGAAGGTACCATCTGTACTTTCTCAAAGGCTATTATCAATGCTGCCCTGTGCCTACATACGTTTAAAAATAGTATATTTTCTCTTTCTGGTGGAAAAGTTAAAACTCTACCATCTCTTGTTAAGTCACATAGCTATGAAATTTGTCAGTCATTCTCAGAATATCTTTCTGTTCAGTTCTTTTTTAAAGCTGAGCTCCAGCCTTACGTTCTATCTAATGTTCGGAAATTGCATACTCTGATTTCACTGCACACCATAAAGTTCTCACTGTGTGCATGAGAAGGTGCATCAAGCCAGATGGAGACTTAGACTACGTACACACGTCAGATGATTCTCGTTCGACAATCATCTTAGGGCTAGTATCGGATGAGAATCTGGCATGTGTACAGCACTCGTCCGACGTCGTTCGTGGATCCGTCCTAGCGCTCGTTCAGTCTTTTGTCATTGGAAAGGAGCATGGGAGAACCTTTCCAATGACATTTATTGAGCATGTGTATGCAGCCTTATTTCTTGGCTAGTGGATATCCATCATAATGTAGCCTTTTTAATGTCCAATCTTACGGTTCTTGGTTCTCTCCTACAATGTATTGGATTTCAGTTCTTTCAGTAATGGAGGCTCAGCATTATGTTTGTCATAGCGTGTTTTCAAGAACCTTACAGTGCATGATCAGTCCCTGAATCCAGTCATGCTAGATATGCCCGAAGACCAACTGATGGTATTATTGGATCTAAAATAAGCTAAACAGTGAAATCTGGGAGACCTAAATTAATAAATTATTAGCATGTTGAAGAGGGGGGAAAGGAGAAACCGGGGAAGGAAAAGTATAACAGAATAAACATCAGCTTCAAATCTGCTTGGCCTTTTATTTATGAATTATTTGTTATAATATTGATATTTTTTTATACTTTTTATAAACGGTGTTAGTTGTTTTGAACTACAGCCTTATATAATTGTATTTCATTGATTCATTTAATTGGTAAAATAACAGGTAATGTAAAGACAGATCTATAAATTGCAGTTCTTCTAGTGAATATTTGACAGGCTTGTTCTATACAGAAGTCTGAAGTGTCATTCAAGGTTAATTCTTTCTTGTAGACATACATGTGAAAGTTTTCTGGGTAATGAATGTAAAGCAGTGTAAGTGACAACAGGTAAAATGATGTCCAATTTGGATGTTGCAGATTGACAACTGATTCATAGCAAGTATGTAGGATGAATATATATCCAGCTGGTGATATTTTGAAAGAATTGTTTCATTAGGCTCTCAAACTACATGGACGTTATAAAATATAACAACATATGATATGATACATGAAAATAAAATCTCTCTTAGAATGAACAGAAGACTAAACAACTGAGCACGTATATCCAAAAGATTAGCATTGTTGTATGAATAGCTTTTTCTTTGAGGCAATTTTAGCTAATTACTGTTCGTTAGTTAAGCCTATTTGAAATGATTAGTGCTCAAAATATTGTACATCAAAATGTTTTTACAATCCGGAAGCCCAGGACCTACTTATTTCCTTTATTTTTTAGTTTCATTCATAAAAACACCTCTAATGCTGCCTTTGATGCTGTCCTCTGTTAGCGCCAACAGAATCAATAAAAGGTACTTTGGCAGATAGCTTGTAAATGTTACAGAAATGATATCATGTTATCTACACTATAATATAGAAAATACAATAGGAATGATATAATGGACTGCTAAATGTTAAATGAACGTTTATTGTTCCATGGCAACCATATTCTCATGGGGTCCACAAAGAGTAAATTGAGTAATTACATAACACACAATATACAATAGATACATAATCTCCTAAACTCACATATGAATAGGTACCTAGAGACATAGAAAAAAAGTCCACCAGACCTGCTTTTGCAGTCAAGTCAGGGAGTATTTGTATGGCTGTTGGCTTTCCATAGAAGTTCAAATTATGCAGACTTGCATATTCCTGCAACAATCATTTGTATGGATGATCAATCAACAGATTTGTGCATGCAAAGCCCTGAGGGTCACAGTATTTGCTCTGTGTGTGGAGGAATTATTTTTTTATGGCTAATGACATATGTCGTGTTACATTGCTTATCTAGCTGGTATGATTGTGCTCTGCTACTATGTCAGCCCAAACTTAGAATAATTACATAGTAAACATTTCTAAATACAGTATAGCACATTCTATTTCGGCTTGCAGAAGAAGCATGATTCTCAACATAATGTTTAAGTTATTTTTGAAGAGTAAACCTCTAAATGTTTGTTTTATCATTGATTTTACATAAATTCCTTCTGATTTAAAATATAAATATCTGGCAATCATATTTTGGTGGGGCAGAGAAGTTGGATTGGGTACAGTCAATACGCAAAGAGCTAATATTCAGAAAACATTTTATTCTTGGAACAGCATTGGAGGAAAACACCAGAGGGTTTGAGTGATTTTAGAAGTCTTAAAAATTATTTAAAATACTCTTTTTTTAAATCTAATCACCTGTCACAAAGCAAAGATAGCTCTAAAATTCTCTTCCTCTGTGCAGATGGTGACCTTTCTACCTTCTATCAAAGGGCTGACATGAATTTTGGTAGCACAAGACAACTGGGGCCTATACTCTACATCTAGGTGACTCAGATCCCAATGCCCTGACTGCCACCAGTGCAGCTGTTGGGATGCTGTAGGTACCCTGTTCCCCTTTAATAAGGCACTGTCTTATATTTTTTGAAATGCCAAAATATGCCCTAGGTGTTATTTTCAGGGGGATGTCTTATTTTTCCATGAAGAAGACTACAGTACACATTTATTGTTGAAAATCACTCATGATCACTCATGTGTCATTGATTGTCAACTTCTGATCATTCTGTGCCATTGATTGTCCCCTTCTGATCACTCATGTGCCATTGATTGTCCCCTTCTGATCACTCATGTGCCATTGATTGTCCCCTTCTGATCACTGACTCGCCAGGTAACAGATTCTGTTAGGGCAGGGATCAGCAGTATTGCTTGTCCTTTGAAGTTACTTTCAGTTTCACTCTGCACTGCAGCCAGCATCGAGGAGTCACACAGAGGCACACAGTATCAGGTATCGGAGGATGTCTTATTTGCGGGGGGTGCTTTAATTGTTTGAGCAAAAATCGAGGGGTGGCTTATTTGATGGGGATGCCTTATCATCGGGAAAACATGGTAATGCAGAGCCAAGAAAAATCTTTCCCGTGCCAAGGGGTATCCTGGAAGTTATGAGAACTCACCTTGTGTAATTAGGGAGGGAGAGAGGTGCTAGTTTAGTGAGTATAGAAGGGAAGAGGTAAATTATATTGGGGGTCATTAGATTTAGGGTAGAGATATGATTGAAGTGAGTGAAGTTGTGTGTTGAGAGGGCAGAGCTAGGAGGGGGAATTTCATCTTGTGAAGGTATAATGCAACCCTAAAGCCTACAACACATGTATTACTTACCCCTGACCCCTCCACTTGTGCATTACATACACACAGCTCCTGCACTGTACACTACAAACTCCTGAACCCTAAGATTTCCACAATTTCTGGAATAAACACACCATTCCAAGTCACATGATAGGTTAGGAAGCTGTTTGGAGTGCATCATATGCTATTTTGCCTCTTTCCAAAGGAAAGTGAGGAAATTAAGTGTAAGTGGGAGACCCTGCCCCATTCAGTATTGTGACTGTGATCCTTAACCAGCCAGCCTGGAACCAAACACATATTCTCTCAAGGTTCAGTGTATCTTTTCTATACTTCCTCATGTCTGTCTCCAGTAGATGCTCTTGCCTCAGCTTCTTCCTCAGATGCACTAGCACTGTGTGTCAAAGGGGAGGTCTGAATATATTTCTTGGGTCTCTATATGCTTCACCTTGGCCCCATAGCAACTCCTAAGGAAGCTGTGGTGATCCCTATGCCACCAAGCACCAGGATCGTAAACATAGTTCCACTGAAGTCTGATTGGCTGGTAGCATTGTTGGAGGACATTTTGATGGAGGGGGTGCACAGAAAGGAGTGTAGTAATCCAAAACAGTTAATTGTAAGCATGTGACCCGTGTGTCTTGGCATGTGTCAGTTTTCTGACCTGAATTAATGAGGGGTGTTTACTTCCTATTACTTTCAGGTATGTTCCCTAACTCTGTGCACATGTTTGCAAATGCAATACAAAGTAAATTCCATTAAAATACAATTTGTTTGTTCATGGATGGTAATGCATAGCGTCAAGAACAGATGCTTTACCAAACAGTTAACGGATAGATCAGAGTAGAAAAGCTGCTGAATTACATGGGGGACACATCTAAATTAGGCAAAAGACACATGCTTTAGCTCCCACTTAGCATAGATAGGGCTATCTGGCTGTGTCAGTTATACACAGACTGCTAACTGCTCTGCAAGCATTTGTGGCTTTTCTTACTAGAAAGTCAGTGATTCTTTGTAAACCATATTTTCATGCATTGTAAACTAATGATTTATTATGTATTATTTAAATTATTTATTTATTATTTAAAGTTTTATTATTTATATTATATAACTTTTACACTTTCTTAAACAAAATAAAAGTAAAACTTATTATAACTTTCCAACACATTTGTTTTTAGCTTTTAACAATTATCATTCACATCAAGGACAGCTCATAAAATGGAGACTAATTAGGACTTTATAGAATTTTTTGCTTTCTTTAGATTATCAGTCTCAACACTGTCTCACACTTAAACCGGTTATTCAATTTATAATATATTTTAAATTAGCTTTCCAAAGAATAGAGCACACCTAATGTCACAATAAGTCCTTATGATGTGATATCAATCCACACATTGCCGACACATAATAGTCACATGCCATAATATTATTTCAGGTGAGATTTGGTGGTGTTATCACTGGTGCTTGCTAAAGAGGAACCTGAATTTCATGCACCCTTCTTAATTCTGTGTACTTTTGCTTTTTGTGCAAAATATTGTGTTGTCCCATTATTAACCATGAAGACATCAAAGTCAGTCTTTGCACAGTTTTGTGTAAATGAGTCAGTGTTTCATGGTTAGGCATATTTTGGGAAAACCATTTGGTTGGGATGTCCAGGTCATAATGCCTTGCGTCTATACATAAGTCCTTACATTTTATCATTTGAAAGGCTTTATAAGGAGTCTGTAGTATATGTAGGCAAGTTTCTAAAGCATAACAAATAAAAACAGCACCGGTGACAAAAATGTCAGTGCATGAAGAATGTGGAAAACAATCTTATCACAGATTGCTTAGATAAGTCACACATCTGTACTGAGCTGGGAGATTATAGTTAAGTACACAGGCTTCTCAGTCGCTTTTCCTTTCTAATTAAAAAGCAGACTTATGTAATCTGCAGGCTGCCTTTCCACAAGGTAACGAGGGATCAGCCAGGCATACACAGAGGTGAGCCTGCTGAACCTTACCATAGAGTTAATGGATTAGAAATAGAGACGGATGATAAACGTGATGTCAAATGTTGGACCACACCATTTACTTACATAAAAAAAGACAGATGCAGTATTCCCTAAAAAGAATATTTTCAAAGATGTTCTGGGCCATAAACAGATGACTAAACCTTTTGATGTTTTACATATTTTATTGTTCAACACGACTAACAGTATCTGTAAATGGTGAGGCAGTGTGCACGAAGGCTGTTATGCTGCAGCACAGAAGTCATATAAATAGTCTGTGATCATCATTATCCTGTGAAATTTGTCTGGTAACATCAAACAATATTTTGCTTTCTGTTCCATCAACATCAAATGTGTGAAATTGCTAATCAAATTCCAGCAATTTGATGCAGATTTGTTAGAATGGGTTTTCCATTTCCTAGGCTTGGCAAACTGTTTTGTTGTTTTTTTTATTTTTTTTAACTGGTAGGTTGAAATACACAGAGCATAAAGTGCTTTTAATGTACATTATAGTGGATACTCGTGTGCGTTTAACTTCTTAATTCTCTTACCAAAGTCCTAAAGTGTCATTTACCAAAATGGTTTAAATGATAATGACTAATTATCTGTATTAGATATCGGTACTAACCTTGGTTTATTTTTATATGTAAAATTTTGTGTGGGCGAGAATAACAAGATCAAAACAAAATATAGCATTGTTTTTCATTTAGCTTCTTTTTATGTTTTTATGTTTTGTCAGTAAGGATATTTTCACATGACAAAGAAAATGAGATTGTAATAAGACATCACCTTCTTACACAAGACTGGTACAAAAACTATAATATAAAATAAATAAACACTATTAGCAACGCTTGGTAACTAGGATATATGCTTTTGAAATGTATAGAGGGCTTTGTATGCTTTATAATGCTGATGTTGGGTCTTTTCCTGGTTGTTACTGCACAGCTCTCATGGGTCCGGCAGTATTTTAAATGAAATGCTGTAGGACACTTTGGTTGCCCAATTTATTAAAGCTCTTCAAGACTAGAGAACATAGACTATTACGGAAGAACCTGACTGCTCCTAAAAATCTGGAGTGCCTTACAACAGCAAGATGTCTTATAACGGCCAAGGGGAAGTCCACACTTCCCCATACCATCTCGAACCTTTACACCCGTATAAAGGACATCCAGTTGATGGAGCACTGGCAGCATGGCTTTATAATCACTTGGATACATTTGAGTTAATTTAAGCCCTATGGGACCAGCTTCTTCTAGCAGGATCCGTAGACTAGTTCTTTGGCCTCATTCGCAGGAGTGTTGCGGTGCAGATGCTTTCCATATTTATGAATGAGTAATTTGTAGTGTTGCCGGCCTCCCTCCTCACCTCCACCTCTGTTTTCTCATTTCCCCCTTACCTTCTTTACCTTATTTTCCCATCTTGACCATTTACGTCCCCAGAGGATATTTAATGATTGAAATCGATTTATTATGGTGGGGGTGGACATTGATGACTTGGGTTGCCTGTTAGGTTAATTTAATTTGAGACTTGTCTAAATATTATGACGCTTTGAGGATCACTATTGTAGATGTATACCACTTGTTTCACGGGCCTTGGTCTCTCTCTATGTAAATGGTCATTGTACTTTTTTTTTAATCAAAAATCTTTCAATAAAAAATTTACATTAAAAAAATTCTGGAGTGGTTTTCTTAAAAATAATTAACTGTTTGTTAGCAAATGTTTTCAATCCTGGACCATATTCATTCTATATTTGTTGATTCACCCAGGTTCTCCCATGATTGTCCAACTTCTCCAGTCTTGGCGAGCTTTATTAAATCAGGCCTTTCATTTCATTTAAGGTCAGTGTCAACAGGAATTGGTTTTATGCCAGTTATTTTGACATCAATTTGAGATGCTTATGAGGTTTTTAATAATTAACAGAAGACATTGACCTGAAGTTGACCTCCTTCTTCCCTGCACTTGAAATGCTTCAAGTTCATTCTCAGAGACTTGAAGTGAACCAAATCCAAACACGCAGGCCCTTATTCAGCTCACCCCACTACAGGAGGCCTACTAAATGGCCTGATGAGCAAGAAACACACATGAAATGTGAAGGGTAAGGATAAGTTGAATAATATAAGGAAATGTAGTTTTGCTGCAATATTAACTAGTATGCCATTGACAAAATGTCCAGACAAAACAAATCTCAACTCCTCATTTTTTGGGGTCTCAGTACTCCTCTTCCTGAGCTTTTGCTTTATGCGTCAAAAATTAGAAGGCTGACAACTCACTTCCAAGTAGGGAAAAACAATCTACAGACAGAAAAATTGAAAGATAAAAGTAAGTGAAAGTATTTTTTCAGAACATTCAGTGTAAATTATTCCATTGTGTCTGCAGCTACAGAGGTCAGTGGAAACTTATGTTAAAGAATTTTTTTCGGCTTGTTAAGAAAATGTAAATAGTTGAATGTCCATAGCATCTGCATGATTCTTTTTTAACAATAACTTTAGTATTTTAAAGCACCATGGGATGTCACCAGTTTTTTTCCCAAAATGTACTGTACATACAACAAAATAAAAGCTGCCTTAATAAAAACGTATCAACAAAAAAGGGAAAGACCAAGTACAGGCATAAAACCTATACATGAAAGATCAACCTTAACTTGCAAAGGGTTTTTATGACCTAGTATGGTATTACACTACATTCATAAATGTTTAAGTTGCATATTTACCATTTGCCTACTTTACCATTTACCAGTACCATTGCTACTTTATATAAATTATTCTGTTTTTACCTAAAAATGTATACAGAATATTACAGGCTAATATTGATGAACCTGTTGTGAAATTGTATCTCTATTAAAGGCACAGTGTAGGTAAATCATACATCATGGTTTGACATTTTACTCAAACCACTGTATTTCTCAATTAAAAAGTATCATTAGGAAAATTTTGCAGAAGTTGTGAAGTACAGTTACAGGTCAGATAAAAAAACTTTCTCAGTAAAAATCAAATTCTTCTGCACATTAAACTTACAATAAAGGGTGATTTGATGGTCAAGGTTCACCTTAAATTTAGGATTGTGCAGAGTTATTCAATTCCTGCTCTAGGCATGTCCAGTTAGAGGGAAGGAGCCTGGTGTGTGCTGAACAAATTAAAATTGATTAGGTTATACCTTCACAGACTGTGCTGATTGCATCAGAACCACAAATCGCTGTGTATATTGATAGGAAATAATTTGCACCAGTGCAGAATAGTTTTGAATATTTTAGCAATGGAGCAAAACATGGGTAGAATTAAAAAACATGAACTCATTTAAATCATCAAGTGTTTATGTATTCCGATTACTCCTCTTAGATAATACTGTACAATCCCTCTGAGCTTTTTATATTTATGGGTTCAGTGAAAAAATATAGTCTGTGCATATCATCTCAGGATTCTTGTCTCAAGATATTGATTTGTTTTTTAGTATTGTTGCCAAAAATATAATTATGTTTACTCCTTGAGTATTCCAAGGGAATGCCATAGCACAAAACCAACACAAAAATTATCATTGTGATTTTGCCATCACAGACTGAGCTGTTAATAAAACAGATGTTACTTATACTTTTAAGTGTCCTTTAAGAATATATTATTTTCACTCGTCTTCAACAATACTTTTATTTTACATGTACCAAAAGGTCTAAACTAACTTATCTAACTTTAAAAAAATGCTGTTGTTCAGACTAAATAAAATTGTTTTATATTATTTACAATATATATATATATATATATATATATATATATATATATATACTAATTATAATTATAATATGTTTATATAGTTATATAGTTATTTTTACTATATTTTTATACAACAAATACTTTTGTGCTCATCCAATGTAGGATATCAACACCCACACCTTTATTTTTGTGTTCGGAACATGGTCCAGATGTCAGTAATAATTTGTAGAATCTAATAAAGAAATGAAGTATTTATTCAAAGACCATAGTCTACAATCCCAAGGATTTGATATATGACGACTAAAGCAAAAGAGTAGAGGAAAAAGTAATACTTTGTTATTGCCACTGGTGGAGAAATGGCTTTATGTCTTTGTATCAGTTACATTTTTTAGATATTGTTCTATCATCTCTATAACTTTTGCTCCAGTCAGTATTGCATTTTTAGCTAGATGAAAACTGATCATCCTGGGCAACTGTGCCAATTCTGTGCCCAGAACTTGGTTTGACATCATAGCAGCAAAACAGCGGTAGAGTTTATAAGGAAACAATTAAACCTAGTAAAGCTAGTAACCAGTCTGGCAATGTCCATTCTGCTATAAAATAACCTTGCATGCCTTATCCCAATTTGTAAATTGCATTGACCAGATCTTCTTCCTAGAGTTTGGTTTTCAGTCATCATGATTGGCTGGAGCAGATAGATGCAGCTCCCATTCATTCATCCCTGCGGCTGCAGGGGAAGCTGAGATGAGGTGGGTATTTTTTTTGAATAAACTTACCTGATCGCTGTTTTTCTGAACTTTAATGAGACTTCCACTTAAATGACAAATTGTGACACTCTGTCTCCATTGCATCAGGACATCTTCAATTTGCTTGCCACTCCTTCACAGTAGCTTCCAACAGGTCACTTTGTGAGTGTTTTCAGGCTAATAAGACTATTATACCCTGTTACTATTAATAATACTCCCTGTTACTATTACTGTTACACCCTGTGGTAAGCTACTATGCAAGGATAGCCAATGTACTGAAGATCTTTAGTTTCTATCTAATATACTGTTTTTTGTTGGAAGAAATGGGAGCTAGGAGAAAATGCACAATCTTAACAGCTTCAATTTGTAACAGTAGCTTATGTAAGATAGTTAATACAAATAAGATTGAGTAAAGGTCAAAAAATCCCATCTGCGTCACATGTAATCCACTGATATTGAAAACCATGGAAACAATGAAAGTCTAAAATCATATTTAAAAATAGTTACATGTGCAATTCTTTTGTTTCAGTTATACACATACAACCTATTAGGAAACTAAGGCAATACTCCAGTTTTATTTAATACATTCTTATTAAACATTCCCTATAATCTGTGAACCATAAAGCATTTGATATATCTGATCACATTGCAATACAAATCTGGCATTATCCTACATTATATTAGCTTGACTTGTTACATGCTTGTTCTTGGTCAGTGATTCAAGTATGAGTCAGAAATACCAGACCAGCCTCCTTTTTCAGAAGTGACTTCTATATTTATCCAAGTACAAGGTTTCTTGAATTATTAAAGTTAGTATTGTTTGCATTTATCAATTACAATAGATACAACAAAACACTTTCTGTGGTATATTTATTAGACTAAAATAGAGCAAATTTATTGCTAGGTTTTTGCCACAATCACTCACTGTACTCTATGGAGAACCACTGTTGTCTTCTTTTTTCTCTAAAACTGAGAGATGTTTAGTAGTCCACAATGGTGACAATTAGTAGTTAGACAACGTAGATAACACAAAAAGTTACAAGGTTACATTATTTTGGCAATATTTCTGCACCTTTAATTGTATATTCAACAGTCCAAAAGAAAGAAAATAGGAGAATGTCATTGCTAGGGGTTAAATATAATTCTAACTGATAGGGAACAATCATGACCTGCCAGACAAGACTTTTTGGAAGAGTTGTGCAAATCATTTGGCATGCAAAACAGCTCATTGTTGATGGGGGATAAGAAACTCAGGAAGGCAAAGTATTAGCATTTTGAAGTTCAGCTTTAACTTGTGTAATAAATACTACATGGACTTTTACAAGACAAAATACAGCTAATAAATATGCACTGTACACCAGAGACAGCGTGCACAGAGAATGCTTCCTGCATATATGAGTAGCTGGCTATGGCCTCTCCCCTGACTGACATATAACTAATAGTTTTGAACAGTTGTCTGACCTTAATATCCTGAAATAACCAGATGTATAAAAAAATCACAATTATTAGACAACAATCATCTGATATCTACTAAACTTTATAAAGATTGCTTGAATTCAAATTTTTTTACTCCTATGTCTTTTCTGTCATTCTTTACCATACCCACCATTATGTTGATTTCGTATGCTATGCTAATAAAACTGATTTTGACAATAGGATATATAACATTGTTTATGAAAGCTTTCCATGAATAGAGAAGAAAGACTTTCGTGGGAGAACCTGAATGATCCAGGAAACTTAGAATGGGTCTGGTAAAATAGAAAATGGTTTTTAGGAAATCCATTCCAGGATTGCTGTATCACCCAGGTACACACAATATAGTCTATTTCTCCAGTCTTTCATAAATCAGACCCATATTAAATATCTGTAATATTCCAAGCCAGGAAGGACTATGTGATCTAAACCTCTACACTATGTATGGTTGTCAACTAGTGTTACCAAATTCTAGGTTATGCTCAGATGTACAGTGTATAAAAAAGTTAAAGGACTTAATACTCTATCTATAGGATGTCCATTGTAGCAAGCCAATATATATATATATATATATATATATATATATAATTTCTACATTCCTTAATCCATTTAATAATTTCACATTAGAATAGTACTGTGAACAAGAAAATTGTTTCCCACAAAGCAATATGAGCACCGCACATTCACCTGCATTTTTGTACAATTCCTGTGATTACAGTTATTAGTTTGTAGAAGCCCATTACTTAGTTTCTTTATTTTCATGTACTGTATACTTATATTTGTTTTCAGTAATTGTTATATGTTCTAATAATGGTATCTTGCATTTTTATTGCTATGGAATGAAGACCATTATTATGTTCAACAAAGTGAATTACATCCTTTATCATTTCAGTAATGCATTAAAAAAACTCAGTTTCTACAATGCATTATACTGTCTTCAAAGGACAGGATGTCTTATTCATTTCCATGGCTGGTTCTATAATCCACTAAATGGATGTGTCCTCCATTTGTATGAGCCAGTGATTTATTAGGGGAATTATTCTATAGCAAATGCTTTGCAGGGTTGCACAGTGAAAGTATATAGACAAAGGCTAAGGTAAGTATTTCTCTTTGTGGGTTACACTGAGAGGGAGCTGGAAAAGACAATTTTACTAAGGACTGAACTCCAGCCTTACCATTCTTTTAATACACTTGTATGTAGTTCTACCTTGTAATGTAAGTGGTTAGTCCTATTGTCCTGCACACTGTAATTTCACACAAGCATCAGAAGCTGTAACAGGTATCTTATGCCCACCTCATGTCCTGCCTGATAAGTAACACGATCATCCAGCTCACTCATATCTCTCTTTTCTGTTATAGCCCCTACATTTAGCCTTTTGCTTTCTGCCCTGTCAGTCTTTAAGTCCCAGCTTTAAGTGGAGGTATTCCCTAGGAAACTAGGGGATCAGGTCCTAAAATTGGCTGGTACAGTAATTGAGAGGAAATGCTGTAAGCTGAGAATTTTGGCTAAACAGAATCACACAACAGGTCAGTAAGTAATGAGTCAATGGCATTATAGAGAATGTTGACACAGATGGTACTACCATGTGCCTGCACAACACAGGCGCAATATAAAGAAGCAAAGGTTTGTGATTTATTATTGTGCTGTCAGCAGTGGAAGAAAAGAATTAACCAGAACTCAGCTTTAATTATAAGTTTATCATTTAATGTGCATTACTGTGCAAAACTTGTTTCTTTTGGATAAAGTGGGAAAATATTATACCAGGCTTTCCTAATGTCCTTCTTAACATGGAGGAACCTTAAAATATACCCCCAGGTTTTATGGAACCCCTTCCAAAATACTATATCTACAGGTGACTTCACAATTTTTTAGGTAAGTTGAAATATAACAGGTAAAAAATGAAGGAATTTGGAATACATGAGCAGCATGGTGGCTCAGACGTTAGCTCAGAGTTTGTAGGTTCTCCCCGTGTTTGGGTGGGTTTGCTCTGTGTACTCCCTACACTCCAAAAAAAAAACCATGCAGTTAGGTTAATTGGTTCCCCCCCAAAATTGACCTTAGACTATATTAAAGACATATAACTATGGTAGGGACATTAGATTTTAAGTCCCTCAGAGGGACAGCTAGTGACATGACTATGGACTTTGTACAGCACTGCGTAATATGACGGCGCTTTATAAAAACTGTGTGATAATAATATGGAATTGAAAAAACAAACCTGTCTTATACACCAACATTTTGTCAATAATATTAGATACAATTATAGTGTTCCATCATACTGGTGGTCAGAGTAGAAAAGCTCAATTATTTTGATGGTCATTTGTATTCCCTTATAATTATGGTGAACAGCTCCTCTAAATTGGTGAAGCTCTCATAAATTGGTGGTTAGTGGAAGATTGATAATAATACTCCAGTGGTCAATGGTCAAAATACCCCTCATAATTAATGCCACTTGATAGAATGCTTCAACATGAGAGAGGAATGCACCTTTTATTTATGATCAGAGTATCCAAATACATTTATGGTCAGTAGCCACGTGTGCATTACATTGACCCCCTTACAGATAGTTAAATAGGCCATTGGTTTCAGGCTACCTATCATTGCTCTAGAAACCTTTGAAAGAATTCTGTCTGAAAAAGGATTAATTAGACCCCCTGTCACATTTTTATTGTTGTCTAAGTTCCGGCTGGGGTGATTCTCCTAGCTATTTGTCCTACTGACCATTGTCACAAAGACATTAAGATGAAAATCAGCATTTTAAAACGGTCCCTCACATAGAGGTAAGGGAAAATCTTCCTAGTACAGTGTCTGTTCCAGGGAAGATTTCCACTAACTTTCTGTTGCATCTCTAGCACAGAAGTAAAGGCAAAATTCCCCAATGGTACAAAAACAGCAACATACAATCTGGCAGGGATTTTAACCCTTTACTATGCTTTCCAAAACTAAACAAAAATGGTTTGGTTTATCCATACACTTTAAGTTGCATTGTGCATGCCAAGTGTATTTATTTGAATCAATGAGTCTGGTGAAATCCAGCTCAAAAGCTCCAAAAATGTCAAACCAATTTTTTAGCACCATAGCCATACTAACAGATTCTATTAACAGCAACAAGTAGTTGCAAGATGTGCCAAAGAACAAAGAGAACACAGCCCTAAGAAACTACATCCGATATCCTTCATATATCATTCTAAAAATTTCTAAAGATCATATCCTATTTTTTTAGGAAACATTGTAATCCCATTACATCGGATCTCTGCTGCACAAAGAAAATCCTGACTTTATTGAAGTTTTATCTTCTCTGCAACAAAAGTCATTAAACTATACCAACTGTTGAATTCTCTCAGTACCATGGCTCCCCACTGTGCCCTTGCTCATTCATTCCTGACCCCCTTTTTAAGGGGTATCATTGTAGCTCTGTTAAGTCTTTACAATGTATCTCCTGGGAATTACTGTGAATCTGACACATTTCGTGTAGAGTTAGGAAGCCAGGCAAGACAACTAAGAAAAAAAAGATGTTCCTCTAAAGCAAAGCAATGGATCTTGGCTGTCAGGGAAAAGTAGCAAAGCATGTCACCTCCTGAGCTCCTGAATGATCCAGCCTTATCTGCTTCACTAGCTCTCCCTGACTTCTACATTTTCTTTCTGTCTTTTCAGTTCATCAGTTTTTCTTTTTATAGTTAGGAGTTTCTTGTATAAAGTGTATATATGATATGCAATCATTATCTGTTTTGTAATACTCATCCTTCAGCCTTATTTCTTTGTGTTGAGAGTAGTGTGCACAGGCAGTGCATGCTCTGCTCTCCCTCCAGCAGCTCCTGTCTTCTCTCTCTGTATTAGATCATACTGGTGTTCCTATACACAGTACCTGCACATCCACCAAGGATTCCTAGTGATGGCACCTTGTTAGGTATAGACTGGGCGTCTCTATGGCACAGGCGACACCCCTTGGATCCCAGATCCCCAGAGAAGGGAGCAGGGCACACCTTGGGAGGAGTGTGCAGCAAGTTTGTAACGTTCATCAGGTATTGTAAGCAGCAAGCCAAGGGAAACTTCACAGCATCTGGCTATTGGTACAATGGGCAAGAACTGGAGGAGCCCCAGTGTGGTGGAAAGGCGCTGCTCCACCAGAGAAGAAGGGGTAGAAGTAGGGAGGAAGAGGAGTGCCAGCCGTGCCAGCCGTGGAAGGTTTAGCGAGTCCTGGAAGAGAATAAGTTCAAGGCAAGGATCTACCAAGCGATCTGGACTACTGTCACAACAGCCCACGGTAGGACTACCATTCCTCTACCATTTCCATGCATTGCTGTCCAGGGTGCTGAACTTGGGGTGAGCACTGGCATTGTCTTTTTAAATAACCATTGCCCCTGCAAAGCATAGCCAATGAGTTACCCACCATATAGGCGACCAACAGGTTAACCTGCCAGCATGCCAGTTGTAAGCACTTTAATAATAGGGCACATGAATACTTAAACAAGGGGGAGGGAGGGGAGAGCTAGTTATCAAACATTTACTACAGTTTTGTCTGCACCTGAAAATAACATATTTTGGAAATCTCTTGTGTAAATTGTGTAATTGTGGCATCTGTCATTAATATGTAATGTGGTGACATTTACCATGATGGGTGAACTGGTCTCTTCTATAATAAAATATCTGGCTTAGATAATAAAATGCAACAACCAATCAGTATTCTTATATCACTGCATGATTAGGGTATGTTGGGTTTTGATTGGCTACCATGGGTTATTGCACATTCTATATCATATGTTTAAATGTGTGTATGTGTTTATTTTGATTTGAGATGTGTTATATGTGTGGCGCTTCTAGAAATACACTTGGATATTGTGTTGTTTTTTTCTGTGAGTAGGTAAATCACAAGGGAACATCAATTAGGACATGTATTCTTAGTTACCATGTACTACAAACTGATAGCAGATGTACATATCCTGACAGGTTATGTTTAAATTGTATTTACTAAATAAATAAATATGTGTGCCTATAATTTGCTATTTAAAAAAAAATAGTAACTGTAACAATAATGATACAAAGTTATCATTAAAATAGGATCTAAAGAAAAAGGGGGATGTTCAATGTATTATATGATGGTGCAATGCCTAATAGTTAAATAAAGGAATCACAGAAAAATCAGGTTTTTTTTTGGCAAGTTTGCCATATGAGATTTATTAAGAGGATGACAAATAACATATTGGTGCCATGCAGAAACATACTGTATGTGTTTTATCAATATGAGATGTTTAACAAAAGGAAGGCTTTTTTAGATGATTCTGAAAGTATTGATTTGTGATTTTCTACGTATTTATGACACTATAGAAATGGCATTATCTTTGCTGCACACTCCATTTAGTACTGACAGATTCAACTATTTTATTAGCACAGTTTTAAAGACCTAATATATTACTAATCCCTGTGCAATAAAAACCAATTCATGAACATTAATGAACCATAACTATTATTGGAGTAATTATTGCTTTGGGTATTTTTTTAATAACGTTATGTGCTCTGCTAGGTTTTTTGAAAAAGATTGCCTTTTTGTGTTCGTGAACATTGCCCCTGAAAATGGTCATATATATATATATATATATCCCCTTGTTTAGTACTTCTCTGGCCTTGCTGTAGTGAATGACAGAACTATGTCTGTGTGATATGTTCTAAATGTCAAATAAGGTAAGTCAGTTCATGAACCGGCAGCTGGATTTCCAGGGTCACCTGTTTTTTTACCCAGTGTGTGCTTCTAAAGGACCATTCCACTGTATACTAAAACTTATATACCATCGATAATTGCTATACAAGACATTTTGTAAACGAATATTCGTATACATTCCAGTTCAAGTGTCAAACGAATTAGATGTTGCTTAGTAATGGCAGGGCTTTTGGTACCCAAGTGTTTGGCCCCTTGATTTTTCTAGATACAGAAAAACTGCTGTAGGAGTTTTATTTCTGGTTACATATTGCCATACACCTTTGGGGTACATGAAAAGCGGACAGCATACAAGTATTTTGTAGTAATTAATTTGAAGCCCAGTTGAACCTTTAAATCAGCTGAGTATATTTCAGGTGTTTCGTGTCTTACAGTTTGTTTGTTTTTTTTGCTAATGCAGCAATAGCCATAGAAGAAAAGCCTGTCCCTAGCCAGCAGCTTGAGCGTTGGACCCTTAATCTCTGTAAAGAAGCAGTGGTCTCAATCCAGAGGTTCATTATACTCCTACTAAGTCAGACATATAACTCTGTAATCAGTTAAGTTAATGCTCATCGCTGAGATCTGACCCTAAATCACTAGAGGACCTCTCAGACCTCTGCCAAGACACTGTAGCTAATTACAGAAACTAGAAGACTTTTTACACATTTTTTTTTATCTCTGCTGGGATTTCATAGGGTGGCATTGGGTCCTTTTTACACTTGCAGGGAAGATTGCTTTGGATGCATTGCAAACTGTTGCTATATGTCCGTGAGTGGCAAACTGCACCATGTTTCTCAACCAGGTTTTCTCCAGAGGTTGCTGGGGTTCCATGAGCAATGAGCAATTTGTGCCTCTCAGGTCAGTTACCTCTGACACCAATGCTCTGTTTCAGTTTGGCTATCTATAAGGGTGACAAATTTTTCCCTGGCCAACAATCTAAGATGCATTCATCTGATCATCAGACTAACCAGACTAAACATTGGCAGGGGTTCCCGTGGACCAGGAAAAAATTGTATGGTATGTATGTATGCTCCTCCTTTCTAAAATGGTTGAGAAAAGCTGGGTATCGCATTGCTCTTGCGATTTTGGAGTGGTTCTATTTTCAGGGGAGAAAACACAACCACACAGCCAACTTGGTATGATCCACCACAGTTGCAATCCAGTACAAACGTGTGCAATGGTTCCCAACTGCTCACATTTAAGTGATGGTAAAGCAAGTGATAGAACACCAACTAGATTCTGAAATTGCACTTAACTTACAGTTTCAATATTTTGTCAGTAAGCTTATTTGTCTAAAGGAATCATCTGGTGGAAACTCTATACTCTATACTCCCTTTGTTGTCAGTACCGGTAAGTTCTACTGATGCCGCCTCCCATCTGAGTACAGGTTGACAATCGAAAATCCGGCCATCGATAATCCGGTTCTTTCAGTTTTCCAGTGTTAATTTCGGATTGCATTTTCAATACAGGGACTATAGTACACTCTTTGGCCACTTATGTTTTGATGGCGCGGTTCTGTAGAAACAGCTGTTAGGTCTTGCTTGCTAAACTAAATACACGTTAAGATGCCCCTGCTGCCTGCTCCCTGGAACTGTGCCAGATGTCCGCGGGTGCTGCAAGAGGAATGGTGGGCTGTGGGTGAAGGTAAGTATAAAAAAAAATCCTGAATTTTCCAAAATCCTGTGCACCCCAGGTCCGGAGGTCAACCTGTACTGTAATATTTCCACTTCTTTGCAGGAACATGCAAATTGCTCGAAATGCATCTACACATTACCAGAAGGAAAGAGGCAAAAACTCTGAATGTACTCCCTGGCCATATCTGACCATCTCTACTGCACAAGCAGGGCAAGACAGAAAAGCCCAAATCCATAGCTGTGTAAATGATTTTGCAATATCTTCCAAAATGCATTCTTCACAGTTTTATGATTTAGGCCTTTTTTTTCCCATGCAGAACATATATTTGGAACTAAAAGTCTGTGTTTAAGTAAAAAAAATGTTTTAAATGTGAGTGAGGTGACCTAAATAAAAAAATATTGAAAGTACAAATTTAAACAATCATGCCTGAAATTCAGGACAGACTCTAAGATTGGTTTATAGTCCTGAAAAAGGCTCTGAAAATTGTGGAAGAACGGAGGTAATTGAGTTATGGTTAATGGAGGTCATTCAGAGGTAGTGAGGAGATATCAGGGATAACAGTAAACATTATTACTATCGACAAAAAAATGCTTGATTTGTAGACATTACTTTAACTTTTGAATGGTATACACTTTGGGCCTCATTTATAAAAATTTTATGAAAATCATTTGCTATTACAGGTAGTCCCCAGGACATCCAACATATGGACGCCACCCAGATACGAACAGGACTTCCCTGCTCGTGCAGAACAGGCAGTTTGCATGACTTCCAGCAGAAATCTTTTGTTAAACACAGCTGAGGTTGTGGGTGAGCTCTTTCTGCAGCCTCTTGTAACTCTTTAATGACAAAACTCTGCAGTTATTTCTTTTTGCATATCAAAGCACAGCTTACTCCAGAAGTTATTGAATGTCTAGGCTCCAGAAAGATTTTTTTTTGCTTTGTTTGTGATTAACTCACAGTGAGGATTTTATACAGTAACTGACACCATGCTGCCTAATAATATGTTCAGACAAGCATCTGTCCTAATTGCATTTATTAAAACAATGTACCTGTTCCCACTTACATACAAACTCAACTTAAGAACAAACCTATAGTCACTATCTCGTATGTAACCCGAGGACTACCTGTATTTGGCAAATCCTGGACCAGATTTTTTCTAGGTTTGCTCGATCATCAAGGTTCTCCAATAGCTGTCTGTATTCTGCAGTCTTGGAGAGCTTTATTAAACCAGTGCCCTACGCCTTTAAGATCATTCACTGCTAATCTGGCTCACCATCTGTATTAATCAGTTTTGCAAAAAAAAACAGGGCACTTTTAATATTTGCTTTTTAATACAACAATATAGACATGCAGTAATACATTTTAATTTATCACCTTATACTTGAAGGTTGACATACTCTGTCTTTAGACTTCATTTTGGTTCAGCCTCCTTATTCACATGTGAGAGGCTGCTAGATGCTATCCTGGAAAGCAATTAGTCATCAATTTTCTATTGGAATATGAATTCTAGATACCTCCTTTATAACTTTGTCCAAGCACCCTCCAACCCTATAGACTATATTTCCAAAAGCCTGTAAATTCAAAAGAAAGATGGTTAGAGACTAGTTAATGAGGAGGTCTCTGTGAATCAGGTATCTGTGGAAACCCAGTTTCTGACTTTCACGTATGTCAGAGCTAACCTACTGCACCTATATGACCCCAATCCTCTGGTCAGTAGACTTGGTGCAGTCCAATTTCAAACTTGAGCCATTTTACCATGTTAATGGAACACAACAAACCAGGAGCATGGCTGCTATATGGATTCTAGAGACCAAATTAAAAGTGTCCTTACAGGTCTTTTTAATGTTTAGATGGTTTGGACAATATATAATGTCAAAATAGCTAAGGTCAGATCCTTAGAGGTACAAAATAAAAGTCAGAGAATCAAGAAATACATTACCTCTGTCACTACCCACTCCAATGGACACTCTTCTCCTGATCTGCACATCTCATTTTATTATTGATGATGATTATGATTAGCAGGGAGAGTATTTTTCAACCTCTGTAATGGGTTAATTTGAAGGGTTCAGTTTAAGGGGAGTATGCTAAGAGGGGCCACAACATTTTTAAACCCAACCAAGTATAGAGAGTTTAATCTTTTAACTTTCTTTTTTCTATCTATTCATCATTTTGCACCTGCTTAATCCCCTCCTGCTGGGGATTCTCATTTATTCCATAATATGTTTATTTACAAAGACACTGAAGGACAGTTCTTAAGAGGACCAATAGCTTGTATTTGCAGTAGGTGGTCATTGACCTTTCACACTCAATTATCTTTTGTGTAAGAAAGTTTGAGAGAAGAGATGCATAATGGGCCTTATTTATTAAAGCCCTTAAAGAAAAGAAAAAAAGACTAGCATGGAAGAACCTTAGTGTTCCATCAAACCTTAATGGATCTAGTTCAGGATTGAAATAATTTGTCAACAAATAGCAAATTATTTTCGATTCCAGATTTGCTGGATCACTCAGGTTCTCCAATGATAGCATATTCCTCTCCAGTTATGGAGAGTTTTATTAAATCAGGCCCAATGCTGTAATTCTGTCCCCTGCCACTCATATCCATATACATGCAGAGACTGAGAGTGCAGTTATAAATACCCATGTGGTAAAATGAGTAATGGAAACTCTTTTGGCTGTCAATCCCAGGTGGTGTGCGGCCACAATAGAGCACACCTGGCCTATTCCACCCAGTGGTGGCACTCGTAGCAGCAGAGGAGTTCTAGAAAATGTGCTTTGTGGCTTGCAGCATCCTTGTTTTCCTTTAGCTGTGTTTTTCCTCTCGGCATCCCCTGCACTGAGACTGCACAGCTGAAAGGGGTTTGGAGCTGTGCTGCCGCTGACTAGCAGAATGGTTCCTGATCAATCCCATGCTGCCATTGGCTGCTGGGTCCTATTAGCCTCTCTGTTCTCAGATTCCAGGGCCACCGCTGTACTACATTTGGTGGACTGAACTTCCATGTATGACTTTGGCCTTGTATTCTGGATTTGCCTGGTAGTTCTTGTACTGCTTGACCTGTGGGCCCCTGGTCCGCTGCCAGCCAATGCCTAGATGCCATCCTTTGGACACTAAGTCCTGGGGGCAACACTGTGCTCGGAGTCTTCCGAGGCTGAGCGAGGGCCTGCTAAAGGGGAAGACTGCCGAGATAAATTGGGGGACTGGTGTCTGGTAAATCATGGTGCTGACCAGGGTCTTACAGAATCTGTATTTGTTTATTAATTCGCTTTCTGTATAGTGGGTAAAAGTTTGTGGTGGAGAAAAGCCAGTGTAAAGGTAGGGCTAGAAATTGGGGTTATATGCCTTAAATTACAAGTTAATGGATTTTTCAGGCACATCACTAATTTTACCTCTGACATATGCTTGCGGTAACCACAACACGTTCCTCTACCTGCTCTATAGACATAAAAATACAGGTTAACACAATTTAAAACAAACTTTTGTTAGAAAATCACTTTTCAGCTGGTCACGCATGTATGGCTGGATGCTGTTTAATGTGTGTGTAGGCAGCCTAAGGCTTTAAAGGGAGACAAAAGTACAGCTAGTATCATTATAATTAGGTTTTTAACAGTTTTAACATTAACAGTTTTGTCATACAATAAAGACACTATGTTCCGTCTTTGACTGTCAGTATATAAAAGAAAATTGCTGGACCAATATTTAACAATACACACAAATTAAGCAAGCCACAGTTATAATCCTGCCCAGCAATTTACATTGTCAGAAAAAGTAATAATTTTAACCAATTTTATTTGAAGTAGTTTAGACATGTAGTATAAGTGTGTCATTCTGAAACAACAAGCATTTTATTCTTTATGAAACTAAGAAGTGTTAAATTACAGTCACTTTGAAGAATGAAATATTATGTGAACGACCTAATAATTTGCATTTGATATAATACATTTCTCTTCTCTGCTTAATAGAGCTGTGGTATTACACATCCACAAATGATGTAGGTGCAGTTAATACTTTACTTTGTTACTAAAATTAGCATATATTGCCCTTTTCTTTGCCTCGTAGGCGATAAATAGCAGTTTTATGTTTTTACAAAATCAGTTTTTGTTGTCACACTAAGGATTGTATTTGGTTTACATGGGTTATAATTCCTCCTGCATTTTATTTAAGACTCGCACAATAAAGTGAACGATAAACTATTTCATTTGTATTCTAATTTAAATCACAAGAGCATTGCAGGTTCTAGGGATAGGAGCAAAACCAAAAGTTACAAAACTCAGTGACAAATGGTAACTAATCAGTTCAATCAAGTTATCAAACTTGACACCAACCAACCAATGGGAAAGCTCCCGATAGCAGAGTTTCTCCAACTTTTTACCATGAGGGAACCCTTCAAAGGACCTTCAAGTCTTCAGAGAACTCCAGCTATATTTACTATATTTACAACTCACAGTACATTAGTATGGTGATGAGTAGGAAGAATGCCTCTTACATTTCTGGTCATTGGGAAATATAGGAGCAAAAGCAAAAGTTACAAAAAGTCAATGACAAATGGTAACTAATCAGTTCAATCAAGTTATCAAACTTGACAACAACCAAGCAATTGGAAAGCTCCCTATAGCAGAGTTTCTCCAACTTTTTACCATGGGGGAACCCTTAAAAGAACCTTCAAGTAGTATGGTGTTGGTGTATGGTGATGAGTAGGAAGATTGCCTCTTACATTGCTGGCCATTGGGAAGAATATCAACCTTACAGATAGCCAAAAAGATCATTGGTACCTAATAAACTGACCTGAAAGTCACAAACAGCAATGGCTCAAGGAAACTCTACCAACTTGGTGAGAAACACTGCCTTAGGGCATTACCACTGTCAAACAATAAACCTAAATGACTTAATGCATACCTAAACTCAGAATTTTCACTTTACATAAAAGGGTAGACAAGTAAAAATTCTGTTTGTGTTTTTTTGTGCAACACCCTTTTTAAAAAAATAATTAATTCCTGATCGTGGGAGCACAGAGCCTCCCAGGATACCTATGTCACGCATCCCGGGAGGCTCTTGGCTTTTCCTTCTGTGCATGCCTGAAGGATTGAAAGTTGGTAGTTTTGGGTTTACTTCCTCTTTAATATAGCAAAAGTTTGCCCGTAAAAAATGTGTACATATTTTTTACCTATATGGTAAAAGGAGAACATAAAGAATGTAAAGTTTGCTGTGTAAGACAGTGGCCAACTGAGCCACATCCCTGGTGATCACACCAACAAATTCTTAGTCCCATAGAAAGCACCTAAAAAATGTTCCTTTTTTCTTGTCTTTTGGGCCATGTGAAGCTGTATTTTTTCACTTTGTAAAAGCACTAGAGAAAAGATGTGGTAAGGAGTTTTATTAAGGTTAATTTATTCTCTAATTTTTGTCAAAGTAAGTTTAGCATTTAACTTACAAATGCTTTTTTGTGGTTTGTTATTTAAGCACAGCCCTATAAGCAGTATAATTAAAGGTGTGTTAGTTGAGCACAGAGGGAATCTTCTTATATTTCTGAAATGCTGGTGAAATATATTTTCACATTTGTGATTAAAAATGTATGAAATACTTATGAACATTCTATTTTTTATTGCTGTAGGTTGTTGTATTGCCATTGCTAACTGTAACTTCTTTAAATACTCTTTAATTAAACTTCGCAGGAACAGAAAATGCACTTTTTCTCTAATTAAGCTCTTAACCTCTAGATTTTTGACAGAGCAAGTACAGAAAAATTCTAGTTCCTAGTGAACCATTTAAATTTCCATTGCTGATAAGAACATGTTATAGCTAAAGGCTGACATATAGTCTAAAACAGGCTTTTTAGGCTGCACTGAATACGTTAATTGGTATAGTGACAAGATGTTCAGAATTTTTTTTTGGGTATTCCAATACTTGTCATTATGTTTAAAGAAAAAGAAAACTTGTGAAATGGTAAGTATGTAAATAGTAAAAAAAAGAAGTTGGTAATGTACTTTTGCCTAAAGCTGACATTTATTCTAATATTTTCCATTTCCTCAACACGTCTTTCTCCCTTCATCAACATTTTAGTAATTAAACAAACAAAAAAAAGGTTTTGCTATCTAACTTATTTTACACCCAGCTTGTGTACAATACAGACAGGCAGAGGGACCAATTTGATCTTTACAATATTGCATTCATGCAGACTGCCCTAGGTAATGCCCACATGAACTTCCATTATTGAAAGGACTGAAATCCAATGAATAAAGAAGGCAAGCCAGGGGCAATACGGCTAGAGTTCAACCTTAAAATATTCACATAATTTAGAGACTATTCATATTTTGTTATTCAGTGCTTCTAAAAACTAATAGTAACTTTAAGTTACTTACATTTTGGAATTTGTTTTTGTGCTATCTACAATTCTCTGCTGTGAGAACAGTCCTATGATTATAATGTGCTTCATACATTTCTTATGACAGCTGAATAAAACAATAGGACTTAATAAGGGCATTAACTTCCTAGCACATTACCAAAACCTAATCTAGCAAAACAGCACAAACTGAATATGCATTGTATTTCCCATATCCTGTCATTATTCTCCCATCTGCTGCCACTAAGAAATTATTTGGTCCAGTAAATCATGGTAAATTTAGACTAAGATATTGAGTTTGTACCAAATGAACTAGTTGCTAATGTAGATTTGATGGGGATGATTCACTAAAGGAATGAATGTTATGCTAGTGAATCTTTACCCATCAGCCAATATAATAAACCACTCCCAGCTGAATTGAATGCCATTGATTTCAATGGCACCTGTCAATATATTGCAGCAACATATTGCAGTGATGTATTAGAAGCATTATATTTCAGTGATGTATTAGAAGCATTTACAATGGGCAAAGCAACAAAAATAGACAAATGGTGGACCAGAATCCGGGTCATGGGCGGCCAGAATTTTTAAATTTTGAAATATTGTTTAATGCTGTATTTTAAACATTTGTATGGGACATAGAATGTATCCGTGTTAAAGTAACTGGAGTAATTTGAGTTTTGTACTTTATTAAAACATTTTTTTTTTCAATCCTCCCTCATTCTACAATAAACAAATGTTTTTATTTTTGGCATGTCATTGGGTATTTTAATGATATTCCTAATTACTAAACTAAGTATAAATGCCATTAAAAAGTGAAAACTTACTTTGCAAAGTGGACTTGGACAATACTTTAATTGAGTTAGGATCATTGTAGGTTTCAAGCAGGGTTTTTCATAGTAGTGTGTAGTGCAGATATGTATCAAAGCTACTACTTTCAATTATTTGTCAATATAAACTGATTCTAATATATTACAAATTACTAAATCACTCTCTCCAAATGTGCTGCTAAAATACATACATGGAAACATGCAACAGCAGCTTTAGCAGAAGATTCTTTTTTTACATTTGTAGTTTTGCATTTTTCTGTCCTATGTATCTAAATCATGCTCACTGGTCTATAAAAATACAAAACCTCACTATAGAGATATTCTTTTTCCTCGCTCTCCTAAACACCTTTCAGCCTTTCAGCCCCAGTGCTTGAAACAAGTTAGTATGAATGATTTTTGCTATGCATGAAGGTTAGGTTAGGTAAACAACCTAAGACCTTAGCTTAGCTCATTGCTAGTTCTTATGCTAACAATATTTAAAAAAACATTTAATGATTTTGTTATTTGGAAGTAGACAAAAAACAAGGTTTTTATGTTTTCCCAGCACTTCATTTTAATTAATATGCTTGTGTAAGCTGTGATAAAGAATTGTTTTCGTTTTAGAAATCTTGAACTAATGACTAGAAACTCTTGAAGTGAACCTTCCACTAAATTAAAAAAATCCACTTAAATGGCTGCTTCCCACCCATACACAAAATTTATAAAGTTACAAAATTGGTAAAAAGACACTTTAGAAGAAACGTAGATGATGATGGTTATTTATGAATCAAAATATTATTGTTTTGATGTTAGGAAAATATTTGTATATGGTAACATATTTCGATTGGATGGTCCGACCATTTACACGATGCAAATGTTGAAGTAGTATGAATACTGCTGAAGTATTGCAGAGGATCTGAGTGCTCTATTTAAAGAACTAGGAGCAATTCTATGCGCAACTTTCATCCAAGGTCTGCACACCTCTTAAAATTGCCCAGCATTAGCCTACTTTCTATCTTACGAAAACTATGTTTCAGGGTAAAGTGCCTATTGCTCTGGAGGGTGGATTATTTTTTTCATTTGTGAGAGTGCTAAGTCTGTTTTTATAATACAAAGGTCCTTGACTCTGGCAAAAAAGGGGTGCTGGCAATGATGGAGCACCCCAGCCCCACCTCACGTACCAGCTACCTGCCCCGCCCCCCCCCCCCCTACAATAGTGACATGTGTGTGGTCATGCCCCCAACCAAATTCACAATGCTTGTCATTGAGAAGTGAGTTGAAACACAACATAACAGGATGGCAGAAATGGAAACAGTAGTGGAGACACAAGTCCTCGTAAGATGTCTTTGTTTCATCACCATGCTTTATAATTGCCGGCAGATAAATGAAAGATTTTCTGGATTACCAGAAATATGAAAATAGTTGGTACTCTACTTTAGCTATACAAATTACAGGTAGTCCCTGAGTTAAGGATATCGGACATTCAGACAACTCGTAGATCCGAACGAGGCTTCTCTGCTCGCTCTTGTGCAGGATGGAGGCTTGATGGGAGGGGGGCAGTTTGCATGACTTGGGGAAGAAATCTTTTGCTAAACAGCTGAGATTGTGGGTGATCTTAGGGGGGTGAGATCTTCTGCAGCCTCTTATACCTCTTTATTGACCAAGACAAATTCTGCAGTTCTTTCCTTTTGCATATCAAAGCACAAAGACAATGAATGTCTAGGCTCTATAACATTTTTTGTGGTTTATTTGTAATTAACTCACAGTGTGGATTTTATACAGTAACTGACACACGCTGCCTAATAATAGGTTCAGACAAACATCTGTCCTAATTGCAAATATTAAATTAATGTACCTGTTCCGACTTACATACATATTCAACTTAAGAACAAATCTGCAGTCCATCTCTTATGTAACCCGGGGACTATCTGTACATTAACTTCACTAAATAGAATGAAGGTAGGTAGAAAATTATGAAAAAATACTGTTGAATCCTTGGGGGAAAACACGGAGACAGGTAAATTTAATATTTCTTATCCTATACAATCTTGTAAGGGCAGCCTGGATTACCAGGAAAAGGTGGTGCATTTGCACACAGTAGAAATTCATAATTATTAAGAGTCATTCATCAGTATTCATAGTAATACTTAAAGTCTTTACTTACACCAATATTTCTGAACTTATTAAAGAAATAAGTAAAACATTTTTTATATGTCATCTATCTCAATTAAACCCTGTGTCCATATGCATTATTACCTGTATCCCATGTCTCTGTATTTATGTATTCTTCATAATGCATCCAACTTTAAATACATTTTACAAAAAATTGTTAGAAATTTAAAAACATATTTGGATATACTACTGAATTACAACTTGCACTGTGTAAACCAAAATCACATAATAGATAATTGTACTATGGCCATTCAATGCTTCCAATATCTTTGTGGCAACATATTTGTGTTTGTATAGCCTCTGCTGAAATCATTTAATGCAGCAACAGAATGTAACCAAGGGGAGAGCATTTCATACGGCTTCAATTTATTATATCATACAGCAAGAGCAAATGTTATCACTTACCATGAAAATATCAAACCTCAACATTGTATGATACATCATGACAGCGATTTATATACACTTCAACATCAACCAGCAGGAAGATTAGGATTAAACCCCAACAGTATACATCACACCACACTGCATATATTATATCTTGCTGAAACAGCCCATTGTGTCGCCTAGATAAAGCAGTAACAGAAAAATATATCTTCCAGAAGGAGAATTTTTTAGGCACAATGGCAAGATTATTGCGCAGCAGCATAATATATCAATTATTTTACCTCTTTTCGTACACCCAGCATTTTATCACCCTAAGTACCATGCCATCCTGCAATGATAATACCTCCCACCCACCTTTTTCAGCCCACTGAATAAAATATGTATTTACGGGTTCCCATTCTAGATTAGTAGTAATGAGCCACCAACCTAGAACAAAATCTTTCAGATACACCAAAAGCTTATAAGGTGAGTAAATTCATATAAAAGCTTATTGCAAGGCACAGCGGATTCTTGTGAATTCAGGTTATAAAAAAGGTGTTAGAGAGGGGTTCTTTAATGTTAAATGGGTGAAATGCAGGGAAAGGCAGAGGACACATTTTCCCCGGGATGCAAAAACTATACCTAAAGGCTGTGATTCCTGGCCTGGCTTTCAGGCTGTCATGCTGCTGCTCAGTTTTCCACTAATCCAGGAAACGCATGCTGATCAGGATTTATGACAATAGTGTGATCTCACTTGCTGCATGTTGATTCTGGACAGCCAGAGATTTAGCATTTACGGGGCAGTCAGGAAAGGCAGCATACAAATTTTACTCATTACACACTTCTTTTAACCTGGCATCCAGTAATATACAGTTTTCTTTTGAATACAGTGTGTTGTACATCACATAAGCTTGAAAGAAGACATTAGACGAGTACATCAAAGAATCATGGTTGGAAAATTATTAGGAAGCCAAATTAACATTTACATAGTAATTACATGCATATATTCATAAATGAACTCTTATGTAATGCATGAATACTCATTTAACTGATTTGTCCAAAGATGCAGCAAAGTCTGCTTTACATTTCAGTTTGAGGGGGAATATGAAATAAGCAAGTGCAGTGAGATTTTGGTCTAAATTTTCATATTCAGTGAACATTTTAAAATTTTATAAAGAATTTTTAGATGTGAATGTGGATGTGGCACCTAAAAAATGTCATATTTCGATATCAAGTAAATGCTTTACTTTGCTTTTACAATTCCTACGGTTCAATTTATAAAGAATTGACATTTATTGAAACGTTCCCTAACATTAGGATTACCAGTATACAGACAACATTAAGAACTAGTTATAACTTCTTTACAAAAGTTTTCCTAGCTGGGTATTGCATGATGATTTGCTGATAAGCAGTAGTACTATAATGTAAGCTCAGCTGATTCTCTCGATTAAAATAAGAAATCTGACAGAAGAAAAGACAGTATTTGACACAATCATCTCTCTATGAGAGCTGAGGATACCTATTTTATTTTGACGTGTTTCTTGTGTCTAGCACTTCTCATATTCTCCTGGGTCATTTACCTCTGCCAACCCATCTCCCATAGTCTTCTTGATACAAATCATAAGAAGAAGCCATTCCGTGCCCCAGGCTGAGGTTATACTTCTACCCTGTTGGAAAACAAAAAACCACATACATACACATACATTCCTGCTCCACATATAATTAACTTGAATCTGAAAAGAATTTTAATAATTGTATATAACAATGATTTTATAAGATTTCTTTGCTATAAAAACTATAACAACAATAAAACTTTATTATAATTTACTGCCTAAAAAATGCCTCATCTCTCAACTTTTACAAATCCAAACACATACATTGGGACTAATTCTGTATTTAGCACATTTCACCTAAGCAGCACATAAAAATGAAATCATGCAATAACACTTTAACAAAATTATTCTGATAGTTAAAATGGACATTTTTCAGGGAAATTATTTTTGCCTAAATCACCTTTACCATCCCTAATCTTCAGTTTAGTAAAAAGCAATTGTTTCAAATAACAGGTTAAAGACCCAGAGACAATAAACATTGCATTGGCCCTGGACACTAGAGCTTTTCATGACTATTATGTGACACCGAGTTGTTTTTTTTAATACACAGCTGAGGGGAGTATATTATAGATTTTTACCTATGAAGCTACATTTCTGCTTTAATTAAAAAACTAAATGTATTTCCTGACTTTACACCCGTGTGTTTTGTTATTGAATATTATTGGGCTGCCCAGTGTAAGATCTGCACATTGCTCAGTTTTATTCCCAAGAAAAAAACAGGGTAAAAAAGTAAAAAAGGTTTATATATAAATGTGCTTTAACCCATGTAATTATAATTAATATTGTAGCTTTTGCACTAGGCCAGGAGTGTTCAAACTTTTTGCAAAGAGGGCCAGATTTGGTAAAGTGAAAATGTGTGGGGGCCGACCATTCAACATGTACTTAGTTAGTGTGGGCTCCGTGCAAAGTACTTTCTTGGAATCAGATTGGGCGTGGTCTGTGCGGTCCCAATTATGTAGAGGGAGTGGGTCAATAATTACAAGGCGGTTGATCAACTCTAATGAAATATAAAATAGCTTTTTTGTACGCTCATATTTTTTACTGTAGTTAACAGTGCTGGCTGGCCGCGTATTATTGATTTTGTAACAGAGGCTATGGGCCAGTGGAAATCTGAACATGGGCCGCAATTGGACATGCCTGCACTAGGCTATACCTTCCATGTAGCCCAGATGCCAAAAACAGTACTTAAGTAGAAAATGAAGCTATTTTTTACAAGTCTTTTTATGCCAGTGGAAAGTGTGACTGGAGAACACAGACATTCATCGGTGAACCTGAACGATTCAGCAAATCTGGAATGGATTTCTTAAAAGTCATTTGCAATTTTTTAGCAAATGTTTTTAATCCTGGACTGGATCCATTCCAGGTTTGCTGGATCATCCAGGTTCACTGATGAAAGTGTACCTTATCCAGTCTTGGAGAGATTTAAACAATTAGGCCTATTGTGTAAATCTTCACATTATATATATCCCTAAACTTCAATTATGTAATTTTATTCTTTTTTAGTACTCTGGTAGTTAATTCAATTTCAAAATACCAGCCTTCTATGTTTCTGAATTTCTGATTTATAAGCCTCAATCATTAAAAGCCCTGGTGAGCCGTATTTTGGGGACCGCTGTAGGTCAACAAGGCTGCAAGATACTTTGCATTCTAAAAAAGTGTATCATACTTAAGTGCAGCTTTTCTTTAATCCAGTAGTCACATAAATATCAAATTCATTTTTAGCCAATGTTTGTTGTAAATTGTCTCTTAGAATTATTATTGGTATGAACTTGTCTTTGTTGATAGTTCTTAACACGCATAAATATATATACCGTATTTTCCGGCGTATAAGACGACCCCCAACTTTTCCAGTTAAAATATAGAGTTTGGAATATACTCGCCGTATAAGACTACTCCTCTTCCAACGCACACCAAATAAAAATTAAAAGGCAGGGCACAGACAGCCAGGCGCTTTATTAAATGCCGGCAGACAGCCAGTGTCAGCATACACTGCCCCTTTAAGGCGAGCTCCACACTCAACCGGAAGAGGCGCAGCCCTCCGGGTCAAATGGGCGGGTTCTGGTGGAGAGCCAATCCACTCTCACGTTCTCCTCCTCGAGGTGCAGGAAGATGTGTGCAGCTTGCTTCTCCTTGCTTCATACTCCCTCCACAGATTTTTCAGGGTTAAAAAGACGTTTTATACACCCAAAAATACGGTATATATGTATATATATATATATATATATATATATATATATATGTCTACCAATGGAGAAAACTAAATATTTGTATTTGGGGATCCCTAAACCCTTGTGGATCCCTAATGTATTTTTATTAGCAGGTTTTGTTCGAAAAAGGAACAAAGTCCTCCATAAATATGAATCTAGTCATGCACATTGGAAAAAGATCTAGTTGTTCATGCATGTTTTATCTACTGAATTTATTATTTCCCCAGAATACTATATATGCATAAATATATTGCCTGAGTATTCATGGATTTACACTGGGCAGACATTCTTAGCAGCAGTCTAATCTTGGTCTTACAAAGTAATTTATTAAAGATTTTTGTTTAAATTGAATTTGAATGTATTTTTTATGCAGCTATATATTTGGGGACCTGTAATAGGCTGGGTTAAACCTGTTTTTGTTAATGTAATCTACCAACCAATATCTCTGTGCATTGTTTTTTTCTGTTTTAGTTGATATCTGCTTATGCTTTTTTTTTCATTATATGTTCATTTGAAACTGTTCAGGTTTGTAAAAGGTTTACTTGAAACAGTAATCCCAGCATATAGTTTTGTTACGTAACATATTATTATGTGTATCTTGTAATTGGATTTGAGTTTTGAGACTCATGTTATCTAGTTGTGCCTCTATGGTTTTTAGTTAATTTTCACTTTCTGCATTTGAGAATATAACTTAGCACCCATCTGTGAATATCATACAGTCAATCTGCTTCACATCGTTCACAAAGATGACCGCAGTGATCTCTATACATATTGCTTTGCAGGTAATGATTGTAGACATTCATCCTTTGAGTAGACAATCACTGCTGAAAGCCCCTAGGTAACATAAAGCTCCCTCTGCAAAATAATTAGTTTTTTTCCCATCTTTACCAAGCTCTTCTTTGGCTTTAGACTAAATACACAGTAGGTTTTAAGTGTTACAAAAAACTGTACTGAAAATCTGTTGCTTAATATTAAGTTTAAAGCAGCTTTTCCACCCAGATAGATAAAATTAGGACATTTCTTCAAAATACAAATGAACTAGAATTTTAAAGATTAATTGAAAACATGGCAAAAATTAGCCCAATTTACATTTTAAACATTTATGCTCAGTATAAGTTGATGTCTTTAGTAATGAAACAAATATGATTACTAATGTTATTATTATGAATAAAAGAAAAACTGTCTGCATTATCTAGGGCAGTTATTTAAATGGGGTCACCCTTGAAAAAGTTTTCCAATTATTCACAACTCACAGTACATTAGTGTGGTAGTGACTAAATTCCTCCTACATTGCTAGCCAGTAAAAAGAATGTCATCCTTACAGATAGCAAAAAAGATCTTTGGTGTCAATTATACTGACCAAAGAGGTACGAATTGCTCAAAGAACCCCTAGCGATGCATGGCGGAACCTTGGGGTTCCACAAAACTCTGGTTGAAAAACACTGGTCTAGAGCAATCCAGCACAGATTAACTTTAATTTCAAAAGTTTACTATTATATTTTTAAAAAGTCTATTTAATTCAAGGATTTAATCAGGATGTATTCATTGCATATATTAACATATATATATATATACTTTATACTTTTGTATTTCCAAACTATATACATCTATTTTAAGAGTATAATATTAGAGTTACAATATTTTAGAAGGTACAATTGTATCTTCTAATATTTTATTATACACTATTCATGGTATGCTGGCTAGGTTATGAATGTATTATTTTTAAAGTTTTTTTTAATTCTAGACTAAAGAAAGGGAGTCCTTTTTGACCTCCAAACAAATTGGTTACACATGACTGTTTATATGGCTACATACATCAAAACTGTTTTAATGGAATAAAACTTAATTACTAAATTTGGGTGAATAGTAATTATCAGGTTCTAACCCTTCCACAGAATAATAAAAACTTAAGTATTTAAAAAATATGTGGCTTACCATACACTGTAATAATATTGCAATATAATAATAATAATATAACACAAGTATTTGTTGTATCCCTGTGAAAGTCTATTAGTTAGCCCATTTATTGAAAACAGGGCACTTTGTAGTAGGTAATGTACTCGACTTTGCCTCTAAATTTAACACAAAAAACAAAACACAGAAGCAAATAAAAAAGTATAGAGAGAGTCACATGAAATATGCTTGGGTCAGTTGTCTACATTTTCTTTATTTCAGTTTGGCTATTCTTATATCCCATTGATTAAATTAGACTTCATAGCCACACAAACAGGGGTTCTTCAAGACTTCTATCAGCCAACAAAAAGGAAGCCTTTTCATCAAATCATCAAACATCATGTGCTTACAAATAACAAGGTTCCATATACCATGAACTTCCATTATATTCCCCCTATATAAAACATCTTCTTATCATCTTATATATATTCCCCCTATATAAAATCACAAAGAAATGTTGACCTATGTTCTTCAAAATGTAATTACAAGAAATAGTGGGGTATTACCCTCATGGGTGGTTCATTTCTGTCTGGATTTATATGTCCAAAAGAGGTACATTGTTTTTCATGAAAATTTATTTTACAGTATAATATAATAGTATGAGGATAATAAAGTTTGAAACACAAAATCAAGTGAAAATAATAAATTAAAAAATATAAATTTGTTAATAAACTGACATGATTTTCTGTTTCAAACTTTATTATACTCATATAACTTCACTGTATTGCAATCAATACAGTTATTTTGTATTGAATGCAATTAAAAAAAGTTTGAAACTCTCGCTGTGCCCCCAACGCAACGGCCGGACGCACCAACATCACCTGGAACTCTATACTTACTAAAAGTAGTAATATTTCACTGGATTTTGCCTGTTAGCCCTGGTGCTAGATGTTTACAGAGCCCTTTAAAACAAACCTGCTGTTCATGCATACCATTACATTATTGAATCCAAAATAATTGAACTGATGGGGGCAAAGTGTAAAACTGGGCCAACTTTTGTATGTAGATTTAAAGCCTCATTATAGGTGAACTGTCACTAAATTCTGACATAATACATTAGGCCTGGTTTATTAAAGCGCTCCAAGAAAGGATAAAATAGAAATTGGGTGACCCAGCAAACCTTGCATGAATCTAGATCAGGATTGACAACATTTGCCAACTAATAGCAAATTATTTTAAGAAATCCATTCTAAGTTTTCTGGATCACCCAGACTCTTTCATATTAGTCTATCTTCTTCAGGCTTGAAGAACTTTAACAAATCAGGCCCACTATCTAAGACTATAAAAAAAAAAATGAAATTGCTAAAACAACATTATTAAACTGGATTTTCATGGCAGTTCTGCAAAGTAAGTCTGATTTTACATTCTGGCTCCATCCACCACTAATGCAAACATAACTTGGATGTAGGTCATCTAAACAGAGTTAGATGAACTTATAGAACACTTGACACAACATATTACCTTCCATAGTTGCCCGTGCTTCATGCTTCTAATAAAAACTAAGTCTTTTTTAAATGTTGAAAAGACTAGATAAATTCCTGATCGTCTCCAAAAGTTTGAATATACCCAAAGCTGAAATATGAACTGTTAAGCAGAGAGATCTGGACACAATGAAACTACAAAAGTAATTGGGAATCACTCGTAACCCGTACATCACAGAAGATGAAGAAAACTGTAAAAGGTCATGCAGCAAGAGCCAAGGCATAGCTGAAGCTCCTGTGATCAGGATGTGCTAGACATGCCGCAAACCGTGTTAGATTTACTATTGTGTTATAAAGCTATTTGCCTGAGGTTTAAAATATTGTATTTATACGGAGCGTCTTATAGGGCGAAAAATACGGTACATCTATTTTAAGAGTATATTATTAGAGTTACAATATTTTAGAAGGTAATTTCTTTTATTAAGACATTTATGTCTATATTGATTGATTACATTTTTACTTTTCAGCGAGGTCACTGTAAAATGTATCAGTCTACAATTTCTTAATGAATTCTGTTCACTGTAGAAATAATCTTACAGTACTGAATAGTCTTCCTGTATTGTTATACTAGGTAATATTTGGCTGTTCTTTCACTTGGGATTTTAACTTTTCCCCTTCAGACTGTTTTTCATGTAAAACAAGCTTGAGTGTAATGGTCTGAAACACAATATAAATCATCTTTCTTAAAATATAATTAATTAGTATTATTACATTAACCATGCCTATCTCACAGTTAAGATAGTAGAGGATGTTGCCACTTTCAGGAACATAACTACAAATCCGCCCTTAGCAGTATTTTAGGGGGGATCTTATTGTGTTTTTTGGTCTCCCATACACAAAAATGCACTCCCAGCTTCATGAAATGTCTTATTATGGGTACAATAAGGCAATAAGGCAGGTGCCTTGAAGGTGATACCCGTAGTATTATAGGGACTGCCACTATTAAAGTGAAGATTTTCACCACTTTATAAGTACATTGAATAGTAGTAAAAACTGCCAGTATTCAAGTTAACATTTATAAAAGTGACAAAAATTTCTGTCACTTGAATAAAACAAGCTGAACTGGCATTGTATTAGAAGAAATAACACTTTTTTTGTCATTTTCTGGATCACTATTTTCATAAGTACGACCCTTAGTGAAAAAGGGAAATAATGGCATATAAAAGAATGGCAAATAGCCGGAAAAGAAGTAGACATAGAGCAGAAGGCAGACGACTTGAGAGTGCCCATTATCATGAGAAGAATAGGGCACCTCTGTGGTAATATAGAGGGAATCCAAAGCAAAAGATAATTTTTACAATAAACTAAAGAATTTTTTTATATTAATCTTTACCCAATAAATTGATTGAATGGGTAAGACACATGAGAGCAGTTCCACCGGACTACTTGGACAATATTACCAGGCATGTTGTGTTCTCCAAATCAGTGGTCCCTAACCTTTTGGACGTCACCAAATTTACGGTCTCCGGACCGAGCATGCGTGGTGAGACGTGTGTCTGCATTCAAGGTGAAGGAACGTCTGCATTCAAGGTGAAGGAACGTCATGATGCCAGAACTCCCCCACTCTCCCATCGCAGGTCTGAGCCTGGGTGTGGGTGGGTTTTGTCCAGAGACACAACCTACCCACCGCCCTGAGCCTGTGATGCATACGGGAAACATGGTCCATGGCTCTGGCAGGTGTGCCCACCCAAGTAGAGTCCTTCTCCTGACCCCGCTGGGAGGTGCACTGGTCAGAGCCTCGGACCACCAATATTTTCTCGGTCCGCGGACCACAGGTTAGTGGTGGTGGTGACAACTATGAAAATGAACTTATACAACCCCTTTTGTGAGCTTTACATTCGGAACATTTCATTCCATCAAAATGTATTTATATGCAGTAAGACACTAAAAACTATTGCAGCTGTTTCACTGGGAGAATTATTATTGAATTTTATTTGTAAAATATTTTCTCTGATTTCTCTCTGCTTTAGCTGGGGGACACTTTGACAGATGACAGTTGAGGGAAAATAAGGCATTATTTTTAAATTTAACTTGTCAGTCACTGTAGCCAGGAGTAAAATGCATAATGTGTGGCACAGATTAGTTCCCATGACAGCAACATTGTATCTGAAATTATCGGATCTGTAAATGATGAAAGCTATAAGCACAGATATGGATAAGCAATTGATTCCTGTTTATCAAAGAAATTCAAAGCAATTACTTGTCTCAGTGCATTTCTGAAAAGATATATTATTCACCAGAGCTTTTTAACCCTTTATCTACTGATGCCTCCGTGGTAAAGGCATACTTCAATAAACACATATGTGATCTTGTTTGAAACTGTGAGAGCCATGCATTTTACAATATATTTAGGCCAAATGTTAACAAACTGCAATATATTGCATTTTACCAATTCCTAGATGGTCGCTGCATTTATTTTCTTTGTTCAGGCCTTTTTTTATTATCACCTGGGGATCTAGTCAGTAACATACTGTCCTAGGGTGACAACATTCACTGTACTGTGTAGAGGGACAGAGTTGTCACCCTGGGAAAGGGAGTGTGTTCAAGTTAGAGAACCACTTTCCCCTCCCCTCTTCAAACTGATTGCATTGAAGTTTTTAGCAAATATTTTTTTTAGGAATTGCAAAGCCCCTAAGGTTAACATTGTCCCCTCGAATTGATGGAGAGTCCAATGGCATTTGTTGGACATGTACCAAGGTAAAATGGCAATTAACATGTTTTTTCAATAATTTTCTTTTTTTACTGTACATGTGTGCTGCCATTATATCTAGTTTAACCCTAGGAATAAGGAAGGGGTATTTTGTAACACTGTAGTCTGCAGCTATCTAGGGTGCTCATTAAATCAGGTTTCAAGAGTTAAAATAAGCCTTACCCCAAAATATATTTATTTGGTGTACAGGTAGCAGGGAAAAGACACTGTCATTCTACTATAAGCCCTAAAGTAGCCCTATACTATACTAAAGGATGATGAGGACTTGTATGCACACAAGGGTGGACACTCTGTCTATGCCCCTAGACACCAGTTAGGGAAAGACTCTACCATTTTTTCTTTACTTCTTAATAAATAAAAAGTATGTTTTTGGTCATTCTCTGAAAAAATGTAAAAAGTAATTTTAACAGCAATTGTCCACATACTATTTTCAAATTTGAAAATCATACAAATTGTAAACGGGATGTAAAGGGATAGTGCCAATTGATTTAGGACAAAACATGAATTTTGTAAAGTAAATTGTCTTTATTTCCCAACCAATCAAGAGTGATTGTAGGCCTAGTAAGCAATATTAGACATTTGCATGTAAATAAGAAGACTAAGAACATTAAAGGAATGAATTTGATGAGTAGGGAAAAGCCTGTGGTAGTACAGGATACCGCAGGAAGAGCTGAAGAGATGTTAAACCCAAGAGGCGTGATTTCAGAAAACCTCAGCAGAAGGAGTTGACAAAAGAAATCCCTTTAAATAAAGGGGCAGTTCAAAGCTGATCATTTCAGATGACTTTATCATGAAACTCACACCAATATTGCATATGAATATACAAACCAAAGCCAGACTTGGCAAATAGTGTGGCTGGAATTTCATAAACTGAATTGCATCTATGTGTCAAATTTAGATTTGTGCATTTTAGTTAGACTTATATGTCTAAGAATTTAGTAGGTACATCTTGCTATTACTGGGTTGGGCCACCTTTTGCCTTTAGAACTGCTGTATTTCTGTATTACATAGAATAAAAAAGTTGCTGGAATAATTCCACAGGGATTTTGGTCCATACTGACATGCTAGCATTACATAGTTACGGCAGACTGGTTGGCTGCACATCCATGATGCAAATCTCCTATTCCACTGAATCCCAGGGGTGCTCATTGTCACGTTCAAGAAACCAGTTTGAGGTTATATAAACTTTGCATTGTGTGTCATCCTACTGAAAGTATCCACCAGAAAATGGGTTCACTGCGATCAGAAAAGAATGGACGTAGTCAGCAAGAATACTAAGACAGGATATGACATTTAAATATTAGTACTAAAGGGCCCAAAGTGCGCCAATATAATATCCCCCACACCATTACACCACTACTGGTTGATACAAGGTTGACTGGATCTATGCTTTCATGCTTTTAAAGCATTCTGACTCTCCCATTCAGATGTCTCAACAGAAATCAAGGGTTATCAGACCATGCAACATCTCTAATTTTTTCATTTTGGTGAAACCCAGTCTATGGAGAATTTAAAGGGGGCATGTTGTTATTGCGACCTTTTGTAGGGCAAATAAGCAAACAATTTTCAAACAAAGGGCATTTTCAGTCGGACATTGCCATGGAGGTCATGTACCATTACTAAAACCAAGAACTTCAAAATAAAAAATATCTCTGCCCCAACTGAATTGTAATGTCACCATAATAAATCCAACACACACTGAAAATATGACTGGTGTGAGCCCTTTAATAGAAAGAGGAATGGGTTATAAATTTCTTAAAAATTTGGGCTTTTGTGACTCATTTGTCCAGGAACAAAAACTATACAATGCATTATAGGTGTACCTTATTTTATTACAAAGTTTTTTGTATTAGCCAATTTGTGAATTTTTCTGTGAACCTATGGTATCAGACAAAGTAAACCTATATTCCTAGTGAGCACTCCGGTAGACACTGGGTGTGCATACTTAATGACTGTATGAACATTAATAAATAGTCAAAGTTTAGGGGGCAAAACAGGACTTTCCAGACACAGAGATAATTGTATATGATTTTTACAAATATTTCAAAAACAATTAATGTCGCTTTTGCAAACACATTCATAATTTGTTTAAAAACAGAAGTACTTTATTACGAAACAATAAAAATTCCATAAATATTACTGAACACTATTACCAGACATGTATAGTTCTTTATTTGTTTTCTAGCTTACAACAGACAAACAATACAAAATAAAAAGATACAAAATAAATAAAATTGTTGTAAGAAGAAAAAGACCTGGGGCATTATATGAAACATCGATTGAATATGATTGCTCTGTCATTATTATCTAGTCCATGCATCCAGGATGGTTAGCATGTCCTAATGCATGCAGCCAACAAAAAACACTCTGACTGGTGTGTTGCAGAGGAAGGGTTAATGGTCTAGCTAGTAATTATGCTTTTTGTGGATCAGACACATGGACATTCAACTATTGTCATCGAGCAACATTTCTTTTCTGGTCTGTTGTTTGCTTTGTCTGGTAAATTCTTTCTGCATTCATATTATGTGCTCCAAGTTGGAGAAACTTTTTTGTATGTGCTAAAAATTTACAGAAACTGTCCAGAACACTATTGGTGTAAAATTTGTGTTAACAGTGAGTATTATTTTGTGTATCATATATATTATATAATAGCCTATTGTAACATGTGGGAGGTTTTCAGATGTTCTTTCAATCAGCTTCAGATGGCCTCCAGTAACATGTAGGTATCATTGGATGATCTGTTCTAACATGTTGGCAAGACCCTGATGATCATTAGGAATGTATCAAGCCAGTTGTGCTTAGGTTTGGGTTGATTATAGTACAGTTGACAATAAAAAATCTGGCAAACTCCGAACCTGAGGTGTGCCGGATTTTCGAAAATTCTGAATTTTGTTTTATACTTACCTCCACACACAAGCCTGCCTTCCTTTTCACAACACCCGCGGACATCAGGCACAGTTCCAGGGATCAGGCAGCAGGGACGTCTCAATGTGTATTCAGTTTAATAAGCAAGACTTAACGGCTGTTTCTGCAGAACAGTGCCATAAAACATTAGTGGCCAAACAGTGTACTGCAGTCCCCGTATTCAAAATGCGATCTGAACATAATGCCGGGAAACTGAAGTATTCGGATTTTCGATTGTCAACTGTATTCTGTTTCTGAAAAAGTAGAAGGGGTTCACTTGGGGCAGCGGTGACGGCCAGCACAGGACATGTAGAGTAGACATTATGTGAAAGTATGTGACACAAAGCTGACAAAACAGGGAAGGATTTTGTCTGACTCCTGGTAACTCCTGATCGTCTGCTTTAAAAAGAGGCCGGGAGAATTGGAAATTACTAATGCATGCAAGAATTATCAAAAACTGGAAATGTCTGTACAAATGAATAAAAAAATGAATAAAAAGGTACAGAATGTTAGCTGCATACCACTAAAGAGAAATGTATTTAGATCAATTATATTGGGGTCAAAATCCCATTCTAGCAGATCAAATTACTAATCTCTCTTAAATGCGCTTACAAATTATATATATCCAAATCCATAAATCCCCATTCAGAATGGTACCTGTATTAGCAAATTGTGAAATTAGAGATCACTATAGTGACAGATATACTTAATAAACTACTGATGATCTACTATAAAACAATTTGTTTAAAAGATTTACAATTTATATTATTAAGTTTTCTCTAGATCATTACCAGTAATGTTACCCTGGTTTTTTTCTACATGACTTAGGCTATAGTTCCCCAGTGTGGAAAAAAGCAATTCCTTAGTGATGGCTAATTCTGTTACCTGCGTTTCCTTTGTCTCAGATATATTTAACACATTGCTTGATAGTCACTACATCTGTAAATTACTTCTAGCTTGTCAGCTGACAGTACCGTGTGGCACAGAAACACCTAAAGACTTAATGGATTCTCCTTGGTTAAAGCAAGAAAATAGACTCACACCTCGAACCCTGACACCTCATTTATGATCAAGAAACACACACCTGCCACAAAGACTGGCAGAGCTTACAATTTGTAGTTTGACCAAATGACAGGTATAATTCCTGAACGTCTGGGAAGTTTTGAAGTGGCTGGAAACATAGGAATTGCACAGTGCTGCCTCACTTCATGTCTACTTCATGCTGATTGCCGTAGAACATGTCCATTTTCTACGTCTCCATTTCTCACCTTCCTTTAACAAGGACCTCAGTCAGGTAAGAACTTTCATCCAAGGATAATACATATTCTTTATTATATTAAAAAAACATTCATTGGTTTTCAAAGGAATGCAAATGGTAGCTCTGTGTAGTAAGCAGCTGTCCATTTTTCATTCATTTAGAACAGTATATATAATTGGTCATTAGTAATTATTAATGTTGCTGGTCCTAATATGCCTAGTAAATTTATATAGGTCTGGTTGGATCTGATATCATGTTGGTTATACCATGCCTTGTAAATGAATGTCTAAAAAAAATTGACATTTTACCCTACTCGGAATGTAGTGCTTATCTCAATGAAGGGCTATGGTTACCACTAACAAAGTTTGTAGACATCTTCAGAATAAAACAAATTGTAGAAGTAGAAAGAATAAATATGCTATTTAAAAAAACAAGTCTGATAATAACAGCAGGACACCCAGATAATTGATATTTTGCTTAAAGACAAGGTCAGCAATGCAATGCACCATGTTTAAATATATGTAAATATAAATAGAAGGAATAGGAAAGTGCTGAATACCATTTTGTACACTTTGTAATATTCTTGCAACATTTACAAAAAGTGCAATGTTATATTCATGGTTTTATTACAACAACATAAATACAGAAATATTCACTTGAATATGTGTCATGCATCTTTTATGTACATAGTATCTAAATAGTTGGACAGTGGTCTTCATTTTTGCTATACCGAATAAATAAAGCATATAGATACTGTAGCTATAAGAGCTGGTAGGGTAAAAAGCCTTTTTGTTCATATGAATTAAACAATTTTTAATATCTAAGAATAGCCAATAAAGACATTTAAATTGATTAGTTTGAACTATAACATTTTATTCAGTAATGTTGTTGTGATAAAGGGGTTTCTCTGCAGTTAGTTGAGTTCAGGTACTTATTTGAAATAAACTATAGAACTTTCATTATCTACCATTGGTTAATTGTTTTTTTTCATGTAGAAACTGTATACTGTATGTGAGAGGCAAACACAGTGTACTTGTATTAAAACACTAATCTCTAGTAATAAAAAACTGGCCGCTTATTAATAGTTTCTTCCTTTTTTATTATATTATTTCAGATTTTAGGATAACTAAAATTGGGCTTTAGTAAAAACCTAATTATCACATTGAATTAATACAAAATTAATACAAAAAAAAGTGCTTTTTCTCCTTTTCCTTTATTTTGAATATTCAAAGTATGAAATGTAATAACTTAGAGGTTGAATGTTTTAGTGTAGCATAAAACACTTGGATAAGTAATATTTTATAGCATTATTAAGATTAGATTAAAATTAGTGACAAGTGAAATGAAGAGTGACAAAGGGTTTTGCTTCCTGATGAGGGTGGTTTGAAGGAGTACCTTGGTTTTAGATTGAAACAGGTCTGTTTTCCTTTATACTAAAACTTTGAAATGTTCTAATTCATTTTAATTGGGCCAAAATCCACCTAAAACGCAGTATAGCACATTGTTTAGTCACACTTGAATGCTGTTGTGTGTTACAGTGAATAGGCACTGCACAAGTGCATTGGGGTGCTATTCAAAATAATAGCAAGCCAACTCACCCCACTATAGTTAATGCATTGCTTTTCGTTGGGTGTAAATGTAAGACTCTGGGTCCTAATTTTTTCAAGTTCTATTAAAGATAGACTATCACGGTAGAACCTGGGTCACAAAGAAAACCTAGAATAGGTCTCATCTGGGATTAAAAAAATTGCTATTTGAAATTAAATGAGTTTAAAGAAATCTATATACCTAATAAATCAGGCACAGTGTGTGCATTTTTCAGTGTATCCACTGGTTTTAGAGAAGCCTAAAATTTTTTTTTTGAAAATGGAGATATAAAGTTGTAATTAGTGTTGGTATTCAAATTCGGGTTGTCCTTATATTTGACCCGAATATGGCTGTTCGAATTCGGATAGACCCGACTCGAAAAACATGGGATTCGACGGTAAAAAAATGTGTTTAAAAAAAATAAAAATTATTTTTAAAGTAATTTATTGAATGTTTGTGTTTTTTTAACCAACTTGTCCCCATTCATTACCTATAGTGCCTGGAGATCGTAGTGGAACTGCAGAGGAAATCTGCAGTTCAGCTCTATTGTGACGTCACGTGGGAAACTGAACTGCAGATTTCCACTGCAGTTCCACTACAATGTCCGGGCTCTACATGACTTGTCCCTATTTATCACGTGTAGTGCCCTGTATTCTTGGATAGAGTTTCTCTATCTAGGAATACATAGTACAGCGCTGCAACAGCAATTGCTGTTGCCGTGCTGTGCTTCTACTATGTATTCTTGGATAAAGTTTCCCATTCATCACCTGTAGTGCTCTGTATTCTTGGATAGAGTTTCCCATTCATCACCTGTAGTGCTCTGTATTCTTGGATAGAGTTTCCCATCACCTGTAGTGCTCTGTATTCTTGGATAGAGTTTCCCATTCATCACCTGTAGTGCTCTGTATTCTTGGATAGAGTTTCCCATTCATCACCTGTATTGCTCTGTATTCTTGGATAGAGAAACTCCCTCCAAGAATACATAGTAGAAGCCCAGCCCAGCAACAGCGATTGCTGTTGCAGCACTGTACTATGTGTTGTTGGATAGAGAAACTCTATCCAACAACACATACAACTAGTAAAGGGCTGCAAGATCAATCTGATTGCTCTTGCAGCTTTTAAAAGACCCTTAAAAAAAAACTTAAATTCTCGCACCATTGACTTCAAAGGTGTTTGAATTCGGCATGTGATCACCCGGAGCATTTCTCACTATTTGATCGAATAGCTGTCAAATCGAATAGTGAGCTATTGGACCAACACTAGTTGTAATGCTATGAGAATTCAATATATCATGAGCTGTATGAAGTCATGTTACTCTATTATTGTATTTGCATTTCCACCTACCATCTTAGACCTCTGGTGCCCAACACATGGCCCAGGGCCGCCACTTTTTGGGCACCAGACATAACATTGTAGAAGAGCAGCGGGGTTCAAGGACTTAAAGGCTTCCTACTACCTATGAACTGTTAGGTTAACCTCACTCCACCTAAATAAAATCCCATCCTCCCTGAGGAAAGTGCTGCTCCGGAGCGTTGGACCAGGTAAGTGACACCGACCACTAGTTTTTCTACGCCAATGGCAGGGGTTATTTTTTGCTACATTAACACCAATTTGAGGGTATTATTGCAATCGCTGACACAAATGTAGGGGTTTTATTGCTGTCACTAACTCCAATGACATATTGTTTTCATTGTCACCAATGTGGGTAATATGAATGCAGCCACAGACGGCAATGCTGGGTGATATTATTGCATTACCTACCACCTATGCGATTCCAGTGTACGTTGTACAAAGTAAGCTCAGAACTTCTTCGATAGGTATTATACTGATTTAGGGTTCTTTTAGACACTAATACATTTCCTACATTTGAAACATACTTTTAACGCACATTAGCATTTTGCTTTTGGCATCAATGGAATTGTGTAGATGACAATTTGGAGGTTGCATCTGACCTGCTTAGTGTTGCACACCATATCCCATTGAGGTTCATTTGAATTGCAGACAATGAAAGCCAAATGCAACCTTTTCTTGTAAAATGCTGTGTTTGAGCAGTGCTGCTCTCAAGCAGAAAAAGCTGTGTTTGACAAGGACTACATAAGACTTATAGTAGCAAGAAAATAAAAAAAGATCTGTGAAGAATGATGCATATGCAACAGTATTTCATAAGCGAAGTCAAATGGTGACAATTTTCCTAAAAAAAATGTGTGAATATGTAGAAAGTAACTGCTGTATTTTGTTAACAGACTGAATGTTATTTTAAAGATAAACTAATATTTTAGTTTTGGGTCGGCACCAATGGTTCAAATTACCTGCTGGCTTCTATAATCATTCATAATGTTTATTGGTCATGTTGTTTTAGCGTCAGATATTTAACCAGTTATTTGAGCAGATATTTAAAGAGAAAAATGTCAGGAGAAAGAAAGTTTTAACCCTAACCTCCAGGGAACATTGTTATGAATTTACTTAAAACAGTGTAAATATTTTAAAATGATCACCTCTTGTGATCCCCTGTAGCTCAATACTCAGATGGGGTGAGGGATGGGCAATATCCCATCAGATTTCTTCACCAATATGTTATTTAAGAACATACTGTGAAATAAAGAGCATGATGGCCCCCAGTCATCCTCAATCAATGAGGACCCCCACAGGGGCAACACATCAGTTTGGCAGAAGACCCCAAGCCAGTTTTGCACAGGGGCCAACTGTCAGCTACATCTGTCACTGATCATTAGGCAGGTGGTGTTTCACTCTTCAGTCATTTGCTAATGGCAGAGAGAACACCTAGGTATTTTGCTTAACAACAGTGCAAAACAATTGGGTAACAATTCTGACTGTGTGGAAAGGCCATGTAAATCTCAAAACAGGATAAACAAAAATAGATTTTTCTTGGCAAGTAAAACCATACATATATATATATATATATATATATATATATATATATATATATATATATATATATATATATATATATATCAGTGATGTAAATGACAGACCAAATGTGAAATAATTATTGGTACAATTAGTAAAGAGAAACTTAGAAATAGTGAAATAAGATTTTGTGCACTTTAGTGACTGAAGCATGTTCGCTGGTTTGCGAAATAGCAAAGTCCAACACACTATTGATATTTTTTATTCCAGGAAATATTTTAATTAGAGCTGTTATCTAGTGATAGCTTTTGATGCCTATGATTAATGCCCACATCATCATTAAATTTGGAGCAGTGTACATAAGATCACTGAATCTTGCATTGCAAGCGTGAGTGATGTTAATAACAAATATCTCCTAGAGAAATGCTCCAGTACACTTTAAAAGCTGCACGTTGACATAAAGTCAAAATGTCATTAGAAAGTTAATCAAACACTGTGGACATGACAGGATAATGTACAATTTAATGAATAGCTGAGGTAGGCACAGCAGCAAGTTATTTATGCAGAGTTCATCATAAAGTATTATTAAAAAAGACCTTAGTGAAGATGTGCCATTCTGTTGAACTTGTTAATACGTAATATGAGTACAGATCAGTAGTGAAGTGATTGCATATGTGCCTTTTCCTACTATACTTCTGCATTCGCTATGCTGTAGGTTGAAACTAAGTTACTAAAAGGGGTGTTTCATCACTTAGACTTAGGCCCATTCTGCCACTTTACTTGCACTTTCCCGCCTTCCTGATCTTGGTGGCCATTTTCTTGTAGACACATTTTAACTGTACTTTTATTAGATTACTGTTTGGGTTATGTCATGTGTGTACTTGTTGATGTAATAAACTGAATTCCTTCACTGAGGATTGAGTATGGTGTTTTCTATGTAGCTTCAACATATTTGATCACACTAGCACTGCAGAATACTATTGTGTGTAACTACACCTATTTTTGGTGTTACCATTAGTGTTGGTAGAATATATCACTTTTTGATTCGACAGCTATTCGATCGAATAGTAAGATATTGTTTGGGTGATCGAATTGAATGCTGAATTCAAACACAATTGAGGTTAATAGTGGGAGAATTCAGGTTATTTTTAGGGACTAATATTATTATTATTATCTACAATCAGATTGCCCGTGCAGCCCTCAACTAGTTGTATGTGTTCTTGGATAGGGATTCTCTATCCAAGAACACAAGGCTAGATGTAATGAATGGGGAAACTTGTCCCCATTCAACCTCTAGTGCCTGGGGATCGCTCTTCTCAATGATTGTAGCCTTGGCTTGATTAGCTTAGTGTGCAATCCCCGGAGCACTAGAGGCTAATTACCTTGTAGTGCCCCGGGGATCGCACACTCTTCTCAATGATTGCAGACTCGGCTGCAATCATTGAGAAGATGATCCGCAAGTATCTGTTACTCTGTTACACACTTTCCAGCACAGTAATATGATACTTATTTGTTACATTTTTCTTGCAGTGGATAAAAGAAAAATGTAACAAATGTATCATAATATTTCTGTGCAGGAAACAAACACTCAAAAAATTAATTTAACATTAATTTTTTTTTTTAACAGATTTTTTTTTATCCAAATTTTTTCGGCCAGGTCTATCCGAATTGGAGCAGACATAATCGCGTCAAATATAAGGACAACCCGAATTCGAACACCAACACTAGTTACCATGTTTTTTTTTCATCTGTGGCATGCTCTGTAAACCACCTAATTAGGTCCCACTTTTCATTTCATCTTAGGCCCCACATATTATTTAGACCAGTGTTCCCCAAACTTCATAACATGGGGGAACCCTTGAAATAACTTTCAGGTCTTCAGGGAACCCTTGTTATTAAATATGTCCACAGCTCACAATATATTAATGTGGTGGCCAGTAGGAAGAACTCTTTTTACACTGCTGGCTACTGGGAAGAATGTCAGGCTTAAAGATAGCCAAAACATTACTGGTGTCACTTAAACTGACCTGAGAAGTAAAAAAATGGCTTATTGCTCAAGGAACTATATATAATTTATTTAAGCCTGACTGAATCCTATTATTTTCATATTGTAGGTTTAGTATCATGTTATATATAACAAGGTATTTAAGTCAGTGTTTAATTGATACATTTCCAAACATTTTATGTTGCACATTTATCTTGGGAATTTAAAAAAAGTTTTAGATTGTCTTTTAATGTAGCCAGGAGGCCATTTATCGTCTATAATCTATTTTCTGAGTAACTATATAAGTCCAGGATCTGACCATTATTTTACATAGCGGCCACAATAAATGCAGGAGATAGTAAATAATACATTTATTTTGTGGAATCCAATGTGGTCTCTAAGTGGATTTAAAAGCTAGGGCAAGAGCCTAATGGCATTTAATGTCTAAATTAGATGTAACTAGATGTTATAAGTCCTTATAAGTTAACTTTGCTTTGCACTTTTCATAAACAACAATAGCTCAGTTAACAAAGCTTTAACACATGGTAGCGGTTATGGTAGCCATTTACCTGTTATTTTCAAATCTCATTAGACCCCTTCTTATAATTGTCAATTAAAAAAAAAGATATCCTAGAGTGTTAGCTTTGAAAATACCCTAATTGTATGTTGTTACTTATTTATTTCCTATGTTTCTGAAGCTCACACACACAATATTTATGTGAGAATTAGCTGCTCCTTCAAAAGTGCACCAGTATGGTTGATTTACTAAATTAGTATAGGATGATTACATTGCAAAGGTAAATATCTTCTTGCAAGGATATTTGCACAGAACATAGTAAATGCAATGAAAGTTCCCCTTGCAAACAATACTCAATGAAATGTATAAGTAAATGTATAAAAAATGTTTATGCTTGGACATGATTGGATGTTTCACCTTATTCACAGAGCCTAGCAAAATGACCCTGCCAGGTGATAATTTATCACAGTGAACAGCCTATGTTCTTTTAATACATCAGTCCCAAAGATTTACTGTATGACAAATATTAATATGTTATAGAACATGAATTGCTACTGCAGCCTACATAACAAACAATTTTAGGTAACCTTAGCTGATGTACCATGAACATCTTCTGTTCCAGCACATAGGCTAGACAAATTTCCTTTAACACATATAAATAGGCTGCTGTGATACTTTATATTTAGGAAAAGGTTAAATGATTGCTTCTAGGTGGGCTAATCAAGGTCTGGGGTTACTATAAACCTTCAGAAATCTAACTAGAGATTCAGACTCCTTCTCTGGCCATTTTCTATCACATGTTCACATATATGTGGTTCTTCAAGAGTATTAGTCAGGAGGTCTTTATAACAGAAATTTTGTTATAAATATCTAATAATTATTTGCCTGTTAAGATAATACTTTGATGTGTTCATATGACTACAGTAAGTTACTTTTTCTCACAGAAGAGAACACTGACTAATATCTAACAACCTTCTGCTTTCATTTGATGTCCACTGGCCAAAAAAGTAACATAGATATCTTGTGCCGATTTCTTGATGTCTTTATGTTTTTGTTCTGTGTATGATTTATGCATAGCCTACATGCTTTGTAAACTGAGCCCTGAATAATAACTGTAATTATTATACATGTCGGCAGGCTGGGTATTACCATTTAAAGGTAATCTTGTCTTTAAAATGAACCCTTTGGTCAGTATACCAGTGTGTGGTCAAACTGTTCCTGCACTCATGCATCATGTTGCCTATTCTTTCTGTAGGCTCTGACCTTTATTGCTGTTTCTATGATGCTTTTGCTTATTTTTTGGTTTCAGCTTGCCTTGGACCTGTCTTCCAATTAACTAAAATTGATTCTGTTAAAAATATTTTCCTCGTTTGCAGCAAAATTTCTATTTCTATTTTTACCAGAGGTCTGCTTAAATTGATTTTATATTCACTACATGAACGTATGCACAAATATCGCTTCTCAGCCCTTTTTGCAGTGATACTTAAATTCAGATTTAGCAAGCATGGACATTGCCAGCTGAAACTTTAATTTTGGTTATTAATGTTAGACAGCCTATTCAAACTATTATACTGTAAATATATAGTATAGTATAGAAACTGGACACAGGTATCCCAAAGTTAAATATCTGCAAACAGTAGACATGTCTGAATATCACATGTGGCTCCCAAGCCAATTTATTATTTTAGAAAACCTCAGCTGTGTATTATACTTATAAGGTATATAAGTATACAGAATGGTAAGAGGGGATCAAAGTGATAGAAAGAATAGTGAATAAGAGTCATCTATGACGTCCCCCCCCCCCCCCCCCCNNACACACACACACAATTTACTCGCCCTGTGGGCTTTATCAAAACAATTTTTCTTTATCACAATATGTAGATAGTTGCTCGGCAGTTTTATTTATTTTAGTGTAGAAACTAATGTTTATTATTTTATTATTTATTAAAAAGTTTGTTATCTACTTGAGAATATGTTTCTGTAACTAAATCAATTAGGCTAGAGTATATTGTCATAACATCATTGAATAGCAGTCTGAGATCATTTTGTGCTTTGCTTTCTTCATCAGTCACTGTAAGTTCATAATCAACACAACAACACGACCAAATCAATACAAATGTACCACCAAACATCACAGTCTAAAAAGCCTATGGGGAGTCGAAGTTCTAGTTCCCATGATTTAGGCATAATTAGCAAATATATCCCTTTTTTTGGGACTTTTCCAGAAGCATGTACAGCTTCACATGGTGTCCTAAACGTGGGCTAACTAAAGCCAGTGAAAACAAAACCTCTTTTGCCTTGCTTGTGATCCTACTAGAGATGCACCCCAGGATTCTGACACTTAGGCCTTTGAAGTTCAAGTTCTGCAGGCAAGCATATAGCAGATAGAAAGTTAGGAAAACAAGTAAAAAAGAAGTATAAAATATGTCTATCAAAGACAAAGGGTATAGATAAAAAAAGAGAGGTCGTAGAAGAGAACCTTGTAGTACATATACCAGGCAGAATGTGGGTAGAATATGTACTGTTGGATTAGGAGACTGTTAAAGTTCATAGAGAAAAGTAAGCGTAGGTCCAAAACAAAGAAGGACCTTTGATACCTAAAGAGAAGAGTATCAGAATAGAAAAGAAGGGTCAACAGTGTCAAATGCTAAGAGTATTTTCGTCTTTGGGTAAATGCATTTTGGTGTAATAACTGGCAAAGAATATAGACTAAATGTAATTAAAATGATTTTGAGTTTAAGGTTATATAGTTTTCCAGCTCAAAGTGAAGGTATCACTTAGTAGTTGGAAAAAAATAAAGGAAAGATGGCAATAATTGGATAATTGGCAAAAGGTAAAGCATTCTAAAAAAAAGTTACATTTAAGTATAGAGATGACAGCTGCTTTTTTCAACAAGTGAAGAAAATCCGAGCAGACAGGAATAGGTTAAAAAATGATATGAATGAAAGGCAGAAGGAATGAAGAAAGATGACCCATGAAATAAGAAGGACGTTGGGAGTAACACTGGAAGTTAGGAAAGAAAATCTTGGTTCTGTTTGGGAATATATCATGTTAGAAAGAGGAAAGAAAGAGTGAAGGTTTGAGTAGTTGCACTGGATTTTTAGTAAAGCCATTGTTTTTTGTTGTCTTTTATTTAGTAACATTTTTTTGCAATGTCCTTGGATAATAAGTAAACAATAAAATAAAGGTATCAGAAAGCTCATTTGGATTGTATGGGTATAAGAGAGGAGCATTGAATGCTTGTGCCCCAAAGAAAGCAGTGGTTGCACATGTGCTTGCTTTTAAAAGAGAAAATTCTAATTTGTGATAGGCTTATAAAATCATAGAAAATTATAACTTACAAATGCTTTTAAATTCACTTTATTTTTGTAGATCCAAGTTACCTTGACCAAGTTCTTTTTTCATGGTCCTTGGAATCCAAATGAACTGGTGTTGTTGAGGGTTAGAGAAAATAATAACGTGTAATAGTCACTATGTTGTGGCTAGTGAGATCGTAGTTTGAAACTAAAAGTCTGAGCATGGGTGTATCTAAAAATGCCCGGTGCCAATGAACGACCCACTTAATTTATTTCCCCTTCAGGATCTAAACATCAGGCTCTGGAGATGTTCCTTTTATCTGGCTTTCAATTAGGCTAATACTGTTGTCTTCACATGCCACCACTTCTTGACCACAGCAACTACCAATCATTATTATTATTGTCTGCCTTAGCGCCAGATTTATAGATGACATCTTTTCAATTGAGAAGTGTTTAACTGGTGAGAGAATTTCCTTATGTACAGTACGTTTGTCTAACATAAATGTCTTCTTAAGTTATAATATTTTTCCTCTAGTGATCAGAACATCCTTTTAAATTAGCATCTGAGTGAACTTGTGTTTTGTTTTCTTCCTGGAGACCAGTTTTGAGGTATAGCAGCGGCATATTTTATGTTTCTGTCTACAAAGAGCTTCTGTAACCTTTTCACTCTGCAGTTCTATTACTGCATTAATGGAGTTAACAGACCACTCTGATTTATTTCAATGGCTTCAGCTTTCTGACAATAAGATGACCATAAAGGCTAATGTGAGACCACTAGCAATGAAAACCTTTGTAATGTAATTAGGTCAGAAATTAAAGGCTCACTGTACCTGTAGAACACAGACTTCTGCTAGTATCCCAAGGATACTTCTTGTAGGCTAAATAAGCATATCTCTTATAATACCCTAACAATTTCATATACTACATGCAGTACAATATATCTCCATTGGCCTATTGTATCTTTCAGGAAAATAAAGGATATATTGAAACATATGCATGTGAAGATCAGGTGAAAAATGTGCAGACATTTATGGTTAACTTTGAAAGCGGAAATCTACTAGGAAGTAATTGGCAAACACATAATGGTATAAATTCTACATAATATTTTAAATGATGGCATTTTGAACAAGACACAGTGACTATACCAATCATCTTTCATATGAACTGGCATTTAGCATTAGGGTTAGTGACATCTTGAAGTCAGCACTGAAAATAATACTGAGGAGCCATACTAAGCACAAAAAAATGCAGCTTACAGCATAATTATATACTTTAAACTTCTATACAAAATTCTCTCACATATCTTTTTATTGAGGGAATTCAAAAAATAATCAGCTGCTATAAAGCATCATAGTAGAATAAAAAATGCTTTACAAAGAGTAAAACATTTACCCATGCACACTGTTTTATGCTATTAGTTTAGGGACATAGATTATCCCTGTTTGTTAAAGTAGATTTTCTACAAAAAAAGTTATTTTTTAACTTACTTAAAATGCAGAGATGCTTAGGAATAGATCCTATCGCAAATGGTTAGATCTGGTTCACTATAGTTAGATCAGGTGAAAGTTCATTTATAATTGGTTGATATAGACTGTAGCATTTTCCTGTTGCAGTTCAAAAGATTGATATACAGGTAGTCCCCGGGCTACATACGAGATAGGGACTGTAGGTTTGTTCTTAAGTTGAATTTGTATGTAAGTCGGAACATGTACATTATTTTAAATAATGCATTTAGGACAGATGTTTGTCTCAACATATTATTAGGCAGTGTGGTGTCAGGTACTGTATAAAATCTTCACTGTGAGTTAATCACAAAAAAGAAAAACTTTATGTAGCCTAGATACTCATTAAATTCTGGAGCAAGCTGTGCTTTGATATGCAAAAAAAGAAACAACTGCAGAGTTTCTCTGGGTCATTAAAGAGTTACAAGAGCTTGCAGAACAGCAAAAGACTTCTTCTACGAAGCCCCGTTTGTATCTAAGAGTCATCCGTATGTGTCGGATGTCCCTAACTTGTTGACTACCTGTATATATTTAGGATTTATTGGTCTCCTCACTACTAACCTTTCTGAGTTTAATAAAACGTTAGATACAAGGATGGCATATTCATCAACATGAAGAGTCATGTTAACCTATTTTGAAAATTTTGATAATTTTTGTGTTACTATTTGTTTAGAAACATTGAAACATGAAATATCTTGATAAAAACTTCACAAAAAATGTTTGTTTAAAAGTTTTGAAAGTTTACTATTTTTAGTGTTAAATTACTATTAGAAGATTTATTACCCAGTGTGTGATGAATCATGTCTTATGAATAGGTGACATCTAGGATAAATAATTAGTAATATATGGCATCACTGGATATGAATTAATTTCATATAATAAAAATAAAGCAATTATATGTCCTATTGATATGGCAGCTTGAGAAAAAAAGGAAATTATGGTACTGCCAAGCAGCTAGTGTTGGGGGTTAAGATGAATTGATTTAGTACCCTTTTGTAATCCACATATATTCTTTTATTGCTCAAGAATTGCTTGGTGATGCAGAGACTCCTAAAATCAGTTGGCTTAATTTTTCATGATTGCAATCTTTTAAATAAAATGTTGCTAAAAAAAAAAAACTACCTATCATTACTGTGTTATGAAAGCTATTGGCATTACTGAAAAGCTCATTTCTTATACATCAGTCAAATATAAAAGTCACAAAATTATGCAGCAAGAAGCAGGTGTATTCTGAAAACCTGTGGTTAAACATTTCATAGTGTTCATGTTGCTGAAAACATTTGTGTGCTTTTTCCAAAATAAAATGATTCAAGTTCTGTATATAATGAGTGTATCTCTATTTTAGCAGCCAGTATCGCTAAATAATTTCAGTGCAGCAAGGGCTGTCAGGCTACAGAATAAAATATGTTGCACAATCCACTTCTTCAAACTGAAAGAGAATAGTTAGCAATGTGAAAAAAAAAATCAGACATGTAAATATATTAGCAGCTATCTAACTAAGGATTAGTGTTGGTCGAATACAGGGAGTCCTGTGTTCTTGGATAGAGAAACTCTATCCAAGAACACATACTATACGACTGCAACAGCGATCCTGATTGCTGTTGCTAGTAGTATGTGTTCTTGGATAGAGTTTCTCTATCCAAGAACACAGGGCACTAGATGTGATGAATGGGGAAAATTGTCGCCAGTACACCTCTAGTGCCCGGGGATCGCCTGCAGACAAAGCTGTGACCGCAAAGTTCCCACAGTCATGCAGTTCCACTACGAGCCCCAGGGATTGCATACTCTTGTCAATGATTGCAGCCTTGGCTGCAATCATTGATTAGCTCAGTGTGGAATCTCCAGAGCACTACAGGTAAATTAATTAACCTGTAGTGCCCCCGGGGTTTCGCACACTCTTCTCAATGATTGCAGACTCTGCTGCAACCATTGAGAAAATGCCCAACCAGCAAGTATCTCTTACTCTGTAACATGCACAATATTATGATACATTTGTTACATTTTTGTTGCAGTGGATAAAAGAAAAATATAACAAATGTATCATAATATTACTATGCTGGAAACTGTGTTACAGAGTAAAAGATATCATGTCATTTTCGAGTCATAGGGATGAGATTTGGTTTCATGGTGGACATGGTGTAAACCCAATACCTTTCAATGTCATGCTAAATGTACAGCATGGACCTGATCCATAATAATAATACATTGCTTGCATTGAAGTTAGGTCAGGCATCCTGGAAGATTGGATTATTGATTGAATTTGACATCTACTTTACCATGCAATGTTTCAAGTTCTTCAATTTGCAGTTTTGGAGTCATTTTTTATGTGCCCTGCCTATGTGCCCAAATCTGTACACCCAGAAATCCTTTTAATGACCAATATCATTCTGTGACAATTGATAGCTACTGTAGCTCCCCAATTGTCAATGTCTTAGCCACCTATTTTAATTGCAATCATTCCTCTATTTCCTCTATTCCTCTATCACGAACAGCATCCTTTAAAAAACTGTAAGAACACTGCACCCAAAACACTGCACAACATCACCCCAGAGGTAGAAACCCCTATTATGCCTATATATCCACAAAAGTTTTATTAAAGTTTTACCAGTCCCCCGTGCTTTATTGACATGCTAGTATCTCAATATCATATTGGGCCACCATCAATCAATAGTGCACCATTGACACCCAATATTAAGTTGGAACACTTTTAACATTTTAGCTGCTGTTTGTTTGACCAGGGTAGGGACAGATTTAGTAGTAAAAAAATATATATAAATACTATATATCAGTAAATAATGTGAAAATTAAATACATAAAAAATTGTGATAGTGGGTGGAAAATGTGGCTAATGTCCAGTCCAGAAATTGATGGGGAAAGACTGTTATTCAAGTATTTAAAATGTTTGATTCAGTGCATGTAGGAGGGTTAAAGGAAAGGGTAAAAAGATAGATAAGAGAATTGTCTGCATCATGGTCATGGTAAACGTTACATTTTTAGGTTGTCTGGCAATTGATATTGGCATATCATTTCTGACAGGTGAACAGTGGCTGTGTATGACCTTTAACCCCCGGCCAGATGAAAGATTTTCTGAAAGCCAGGGTGTGTTTTTAAGGCTATTTTAGATGATTTTTTTTATAACAAATATGAAAACTTCTTTTAGCTATCTTTTGGAACCTTAAAGGGGTACCTGTGCTTCCTCCACTGATATGCAAATTACTGGCCCATCTTGTTGGTCTGAAAACCTGGTAAAACAGGAAGTGATGTGACAGGAAATGAAGAGGGGGCAGGAGTTGAGAACAGTTCCCTAAGTATTTTGTCTGCATAATTTCTTGCTTTAGTGTTGCTAGGGTGTCACTTAGGTACAAAATATGGGAAGAAATAAAAAAAAAAACTTAATAGATGCCCTGAAAATAACTGGCTGGATTTGGGCTTTAGGATACGTACAAATATATTCCCCATACCAGTAATTTGTAATGATTTTTTTTCTCTGTTTTTATTGTCCATATTGAGAAAGATAGCTTTATAAAATTTTAATTATCAAAACTTTGCACAGACATTTTGCCAGCAGTGTGAAATGACATTACATCCAAGGTTTTGTTTACTGCATAAGCCTGGTGTCTACCCTTGGGCTGCTTTTAGCCAGCTAAATACATTGAATGATAATAAATCTATTCTACTAGAAGGGATCGATAATGTGTTATTGTTGCCTTAAGGGAAATGGCTTATAACTCAGCCTGCAGAGACAAATACCAACTTTCTTCAGTAGGTGGTCAAGATTAGCAGAGCCTATTGAATACTTTTAATCCCTGTATTAAATAATGCAGCTGCTCGCCTTTCATTCCCAAGGCCAACAATTTGCGCTTGGATAAATATAGGAAGCAATTTGTAAGCTGAATATTTTGTAACATTTTCCTTTCATATACATAAAGTAGATCTATTTAGTAAATTTAAAGCTTCTGTACACATGTATATATTTTACAATTAAAAATAATATTTTTCTATCATAAAACTAATTCCTTTTATAGAGAATTATTTTGTAATAGCAAAACTCTGCTATTCCTATTAAACAATAATTATTGACCAACAAAATGCATTTGTTTAATGAAACTGAAAGTCGGACACAGCGAATACTTGGATCTTATTACCAATGAAAAAAATAATCTGGAAAATTGGCTAATCTACTGTACTAGTTCTGGGATACCCTAATTGAAGATGAAACTTATAAGCCAATTATATTTTTAACCGAATCTATTTTATTATTCAGAGGGCTTAAAAAATAGAACCCCCACTGTTTTCTGTAACTGATTGGCTATCTCTTCTTAAGCAGCTGCTTACAGCACATGATGATTGCCAGCTCTGACCATTCTCCTATTGGACACATTAGGCTAAATGTGGTTTAGTCTATGAGGTTTCAGCTAACGGAATGTAGCAGGAGAGTACATACACTTTTTCCGAACTCTTTGCAGTTTTTACTGCTGATAGATTCCCACTAAATATGCTAAATTTACAGAAGTCTACAGAAAGTTTTCTACCAATTCTTTTTTGACTATCTGAAATATGTTTTCTAGCTTCCTTGCCATCCACATTTTATTATCTGACATCCACCTTCCTCTTAGTGTGCTTACAATCGTCACTTTCCAGCTACCTCCACCACAAACATACCTATTACTGAAAGATTCCCCAATATATATGCATCTTCCCCATATCCATATTGTGTTCAGTGGCCCATATGCCATTGTCTGCAGGATACATTTTCCTGAGTACTCCACACATCATTCTCGGGCAGTCTTCCTAGCACTACCATCTACACCAACTATATACATTACTTTGGTAGCTATTCCTCCACTGTCTATATTATGTTATTCTTTATGCCTTTCTTTATTGTCCTGGTTTATTGGTTTCTTGTACACACTGTACACACCCCAACCTCTATTACACAGAATGTTCTCTTTACCCTTTTACACTGATCTCCACCCTGGTTCTGCCCCATAAAATCTTCTGCATCATTCACATTTAAATACCGCTGCCTTATCCACACTGCTTTGTTCTCTGGACTTTTTGATAATGCTTTTTGTTCTGTGCTAACTGATCTACAAATACTGTCCTTCCATGCTGCCTGATAATTTTATTTCTTAGGGACTCTACTGGTGACTTGCTGCACCATTATAAGAATGACATACTTTTCTCTAAAACTATTGTTGCATGTTCAAATGTTACTATAAACACTAAAAATCCCCAAGTACATGGTTACAAAGTCAAACATTATGGCTGGTAGATCTTGCCGATGTAATATGCAGTATACAACATCAGATGCTGACATAGGCCACTATTTTCCACCTACATGCAAAATATACTACGTTTTACATTTTTTAAATGCACAGTAAATCTAAAATCCTGTGCCAGATTGTGAATTTTGCAATGCTAAGTTGCATTTTAAAAATAAATGCTTTCATTTCCTAGGTCCTATTTCAGGCATAAAATGTCTTTCAGTCAAACAGCACCCCATAGATGAATGACACAAACAGCAAGCCATAACGAGTGCAAGAAGCATTTTATTATTCCTGTGTCCCAGGTTCACCCCACTGTTTTAATATGCTTGGTGTCCTAGGTTCACTGCACTATTAATGATGTTGGAAGCAGGAAATTAGAAGACTGTAATATGGCTGCTGTGTTAGGCAATGCTGTTTTCTGGCCTTCATAAAACATCCTTATTTCAGGTCAACACATGGAAACAAATTATGCTGTATACAAGGCAGAAAAGGTTGAAAAGGGGAGCTTGTTATCCAGAGATGTGTTTAAAAATAAATTTATATCCACTCTATAACAACACAGCTAGAACCAAATATCTACGTACATATTATAAATCATCACTACAATGTAAGTCTGTAAGTTTTTCTTTGTAAAGATAAAATAAATAGTTATTCAAATTGTGTATGTTTATTTAATATATAAAGGTATTATGCTAATACATAACCCTCCATTTTCCTATTTTGGAATTTCACAGCTGGTATAAGGTTCTGCTCCTGAAATGCGGTCTTGGTTTGTGGTAAATGTGTATGGTGTGTCTATGTGTGTTTAATGTATGCCCATCTTAGTCCACAGCACATTGTCAAGCCAAGTCTTTGCCTATATGTTTATTCCATACCATAGTCTTTCTCCAGCATTCTTTATGGAAAGCAAAGAGTTTCCCTTGCAGGTTTAATGGACAATATCTTTCTGATATGCAGGCGTTTTGACACCAACTGTTGCAATAATTATCTTTAGATACCGTGAACAAACACTAGAGTCCATGGAGACTTTTAAAGCCACAAACAGTTTTTGGACTGCATTAACTGTGTTGGCCAGCCATAAACAAAATTAGCAAACATTTGAAATCTATGCCATATAATGATTTATATTAAGTAATATGCTTTTCTTTTTTTAATTCCTTGCTCGAATCTAATGTTTCCTTCTGAGGGCCTTAAGAAATTCTTTTAATCCTGACATGATGCATAACAATAGCACAGAACACCTGAACCTATTTGAAGGTAAAGACAGCTTCCACCTACACAGTGTCATCATTAACACCTAAACTGAAAACCAGATTCTACTTTTACTTTTTAAACATAGGGATGTATATCCTTTTTATATAAGACAATTCTGCATTTTCATTATGATTAGATTAGGAGCATAAATTTAATTTTGAATCTCCATGCTGTTTTATTTTATTACCTACAGGCACTGTTTGTATGAAGATCCAATATTTGCCTATTCAAATATATATAAAAAAAAACAATTTCCATGGGGTGTACTTACTTCTTTAAATGACTGTATGCCTTGTGATATTCTTCATGATAGTTTTCATTCTGACTTTGTACAAGAACAAGACAGCTTGTACGTTATGCAGACAGGCTTCTTAGCTGTTCAATGTTTATGTGTGAGAGCTCAATAATAAATAATACATTTGTACAAGAAAGCTGGGAACTTTCCAGAAGTGAATTAGCCAATGACCTAAAAACAGAATTTCTTCTTGTATTTTTGTTGCTTTATTAGTCATTACTGTTGTGAATCCACAGCTGGGTATGTTTTATTCTGCATAGAAAAGTTCAGCTGCTACACATGGCTAATAATAATTTATCAGCAGATGTTTGAAGGGGTGGCAGCATTGTTAATATCTGATCATTCACACAGCAGATAATTGCTAGCAATGTGCTCTACAACAAGAGAAAAATGTATGTATTTTATGTCTTTTACAAAGGAAAATAATACAGAACTAAAGCATATGTGGACATGCAAAATCTTGCAAAAATTTATTATGATGGTGGTCCCCTTCCCAGGAACCATACCAACACCACCCATAGAGCTATAGTGCAGTTTTTAAAATGTTCCTTACCCTGGACCACCAAAAGTGTGTTTACTGGGAAATGTAGAGCAACAACTATAGTGCCAAATAAAGTTCCCTATTACAAAAGAGAAATGCTGCACTGCTAACATTTATTAGGATATAAACCATTTAACACAAAAATATTTAAAAGAAACAATATCCCCAATTATGTTTAAAAGATTATCTTCCTAATTTTAAATTAGGAACGTTGTCCCTTTCAGTTAATGATTGTTGACTGGTATTGAAAGGCCAACAAGTCTTTAGCTAATATCAATTAAACAAAAGAAAATTTAAAACCAATGTGAACATGTGCACAAATAACATGATGGTGAAATTGATGTACTATTTTACTGACAAAATAATTGTGTGAGTATTCATCAAACCCCAGTGCCAGTTGACTCTTTATGAACCACCACTGGTAAACCTTTTCAATCAAAGCATGAAGTCTCTTTCAAAGATATCCTGTGTACCTGTACCTTAAATTAGGGGGAACGCTTACATTTCCTTACACCTATATTTTCAATATTTTCCCACAAGGCTTGATGATAACATGGAATTAGTCTTTACCTGTGAATAAATTTACACTCAAATACAATATACATACCATATATAACAATATACATACCATATATAACAATAAACTTGTTTGCTACACATATAAACACTTTGTACAATATATATTGTACATTGGGATGTATGTGCATGATATACACTCCTTGTACAACATACACATGGGGTATACAAGGGATGAATGTGCAAGATCAGGAAGGAAACTTTTAAATAAAAAAATATGCCCTAGAGTAGAACATTTAAATTCCTGGCTATGCATTAAGATGTAAAAGTCAAAAGGCTATGAAGAGTTCCTTTGTTAGGCATCCACTGTCCTTTGCACTGTGATATGCATGTGATTTCTGTCCCATTTCTGAAGTTTAGAATAGTGGTGTGCAGGCAGCAAAAGACTACAGAGTGAGCTCCATAATTGGAGGAAAGCAGGCCTACATACATGCATAGATTTTAAAAATGTCGTTTGCTTTTTGATTAAGTTGACATAACAATTAATTACCACCCAAAACTAAATTAATAATACCATAACACTGTAGTTTTATATGTTGTTGTTACTAGCCCTTTAAGAACCCAGGATTTTCAGCTATTGCTATCATATTCCTCAGAGTAATTAGGAAAATCCAGACTAATAGTTTTCTATTAAGTAGGGAAGGCAAAAGAGGAAGCGATCACATTTAATTCTGGAGTTAGGCAATTTTAGAAATAATAAGTAAATCTCATAGGATACATTGTACTTTACTAATGAGAAACCATGCTGCTCAATGACCTCAGAGTCTTTCTGCTACATGCTACCTCTTTTGCACACATCTAGAAAGGACATTGACATTAGCTTTATGATTACTCAAACTCTTGTTGGCATCTGACTCAGCCTATGAAAGCAACATATATTAAAATTGATTAGACTTAGATATCCATGCACAATTTCCCCTGTGTAATGCTAATTTCTACCTGTGTTGTAGATTAATATGATCTGTTTTTTTTTTTTTTTTTTTGTTTTTAAGCGAGGAAGAAAAACTCTTATTCACAGGCTTTTCACATTTTGCTATGTAATCTGTAATGTATACCTGCATACTTTACAATAAATGTTGCAGTGAAACAGTGCATCTTTGTTCAAGCATTCAAAGTTACTTTGCTTTATGACACCAGCAGAATCCACTCTGAACAAAAGATCATGGGTTAGAAAAGCTGTATTGTGTGTATTGCATATGCAATATTTTGCATTCATACTATAGTAGTTCTTTACCTATAAAAGGACACTGGTAAAATACCAAATATAGAGTATGAGAGGACTGGTAACCATATGCATACACAGCAACAATGGTATCCATGCTACTATTACTATACCTTTGGTCCCTATGGTATGGATGGCTTTTTCCATAAGGTCATAACTGGAATGCTGAAAGTATAAGAACGTATTAGAGCTCAGTATTGAATGAAGATGTATGTTAGTAAAAAGTAAAAAAAAAACATACCAAAGCAAAACTACAAGTAATAACTAATAACACTATACTGAATAAAAACAAATATCTGAAATCCAGTGAATTGAATTGGCATTGACTCATTAGACATTGTATAGGCTTTTATTGCTATGAATAAGCACACCGACAGACACAGTACTTAATTTTAACATCCCAGTCTGTTCTCATCATTCCTATCAATTTTTAACATTTTTGCCTGTTCTGATCTCTAGATCAACTTCTCAATATCCCTGCATGTTACCTGCTGTGATAAACATTTCTTTTCCCTCTTTTTTCTGACCTCTGGCTCTATTTCTTACTATCCCTGTCCATTTTAACGCTTGTGCAATACATATAAATACTACATTGTTGATGCAATGCAAACATACTGTATAAACTAAATATATTATTATGGAATATGATAGGAAATTAAAACACAACTTTAAAGATCCTCAGAAAATGTATCATGTACATGTAGTAATAACAGTAAATACAGTAAATATATCTAGTGCAGAAGGACATAATGGATGTCATATTACTAATTAAGTTTAGGTAATGTTTTACCTTATATTAAAGCCCAATTTTAAATAAATATATATATATATATATATATAGTAAACCTGGAATGTATTTTTTTTTTAATTTGCTATTTGCTAGCAAATGTTTTGAATCCTAGAGCAGGGCCATTCCTGGTTTGCTGGATCACCCAGCTTCACTGATGAAAATTTATTGTCTCCGGCATTGGAGAGCTTTCATCATTCATAAGTTAAGGTCACTGTAACAACATTTTTAATTTTCTCCTTTATTTTCTTTTTTTTTGGTACAGGAGATGTTTAGGAGGTCTAATTATGACTTTCACTAGGTATCAGAACGCGACCCAATCCAATCAGTATGCATCACTCAGTAACAGAACAGGATTAACATACCCCTGTTTGCAATATATAATGTAAATGAGAGTAGAAGGCATTAAAGTGGGAGAACACAAATAATACCATGTGGGGGGACAGAGGACAAAACAGAGATAAAATAGCTTTACCATTTTGATAGGTATTATAATATAATATCAATTAAAGCAGCATTTAAAAAAACTAAATCAATATACAGCTGTGGTACTCACTGTGCAAGAAATAGATTTCTAGTCAAGAATTTCATTTTGCAAACATAATGTGACACCTGTGCCTAAACACATATCCTGCTGTATGTGTACCCTCTCCAGCATAATGTGAATCAATTTTACTTGTATTTCTTTGCATTTACACATCCAAGGGTCAGGGAAAAGAAATACTTATTGTAGGATCTTTTTTCTGATATACCCGACAGTGTTCAGCTTTCTGAATACACAGATCAAAACATACTTTAAGTACTAGAGAATGCATATTTTATTGTTTTGTAGCTGATATATATATCTGTAAAGCATTTGAAGTGCAGTACTAGAATTGTAAATTGGATCTTATAGAATGATGTATGGAGACAGATGTGTTTTCTGTTGCTTAAAGCAGACCTTTTATTCAAACAGAAGGTGTGCTTACTTTCAGTGCCCCCCTACATCCCTGTCCTGACCGGCCTACAACTAATTTAAACAAATAAAAAGTACATTCCACGGTCTGCCTCTGACCCTTTTGGAGGAATAACAGCAATGTATCTTCACGGACACACACAATTTGTGTATATGTACCCACTTTTTAGTCTGGGGCCCATTCTTGTGGGATTTAAAGCACCCATTTTTTTCAAGGTTATGTCACTATTGCCTTTCAGAAGTTTTTTCCTAATTTGTTTCTTTATTTTTTGTAAAACTTAGTATGTATTTTTTAAGCTACTTGCATTTGGGGTGGAAGACTAAAAGCACAGCAGACCTTCAATTATTTTGTATACAAGGCATTTGAAATGCAATCAGACCCCGGCACAAGCAATTCTTACTAGGATGGCTTGAAAGCATGTATTATCCCTGTGTATAACACTTGATGACCTGGACAATCCTGTAACTTGTATGGCTCCCATTAAGATTTTATATCAACAGCCAATCATGTTTTCCTACTTTATTATGCATGCTGATGCTATTTCTCCTCTCACACTGCATTGGTGGTCAATGGAATAATGCCTCCTTACAGAAAGCTGAAAAAAAAACTTTGGTGTCATGCTATTAACTCTACCAAATGGAATTGGCCACAAAACTGAGGTCACATGATGATGAAGGTCAATCAGCCAAAGCTCAAGGAACCTCTAGCAACCACTGAAGGAACCCTAGGGTAAGGGTTGAGAATGATTATACTATACAGCAAGCATATTATTAAATATAAATATGAACATTTTCAACTACTAAATGTATTATTCTTGGATGTCATCATAAAGATATTGTTGTATTAGTTTCTGTAGATCACTCTATTAATTATAGCATTCAAGAAACATTCAACAGCACATGGTTGGCCTTAGAGTTAGTTAAGTACAAAAGCATCTCTACCAATAAGAAATAGTACCTAGAACACTTCAACCCCCTCATTACTACAGTGACCCAATACTGAGGCCATTTCATACTGTCTACTATGAGATTTACATTTTAATAAAGTACTGTTATATAGTAAATCCTATCAGTTGCTTAAAGGGGTAAACCATTGTAAAATGTGTTTTGTATTGTCAGCTGATGCACAGTTCTTTTTATTTATAGTTTTTAAGAATGCCTATATGAGAGTGTGTCAAGATATTGTTAAGACGTCATCCTAGAATACTTACACAGCAGGGAAAAAGATGCAAACATTTTTAACCTTTGCCTTTATGCGGCTTTCAGTGCTTGAATATAAAGAATATTATTATTTCATATCAGATCCCTCATTGTCACACCATGACAACAGCTTTTTGACTTAAACATGACACATCATGAAAGTCAATACTGAAGAAAGGAAAGCAGTTTGAGAATTTAAAAATAATAGTCTCCTGTTGTCAGGTACCTTTTCCTTATAATGGCAAATGCATTATGTGATGGCTAGACCAGAATAATGATCTGGAGGACTGTGCAATCAATGGCTTCCACCTACACTCCTGTCAATCTTTTCCTGTCAGGTTATCTGATAGAACACTAAATAGAAAAGGGTAATCCTTGGAGTCTTTTCTTTCCTTGCCAATACCATTAACTTACCCCTTTATCCTGTCTAGCAAATTCTAAAGATGGACACAGAGGTTCATTAAGAAGGCTACAAAAAAACAGGGGCCCCATTGCTGACGTGACATTTTGTCAGTCCTCATCCCTATTTTTTCTTAGCTAGATGGTTCCTGGGTGTTAATTTTGTTTAGTTCAAACATAAAGAATCCACAAATATTTTGTAAGTTTATTGGTGGCACTAATACCTTGTCTGTAGGCAGACATAGTCTTATAGAGAGGATTGAAGAATGGCCAGCCCTTGATTTAATATTAGAACAACCCTATTTTAGGATTAGTATGGAATATACATAGCTGTTTAGTGATCCACATACACCCCTAACAATGGTAAAGGTCTAAAAGATAAAATGCCCTAAGATAAACTACAGGAATTTATCATGTACAGGCCTGAAAAAGGACAGGAAAAATAGAAAGGAATATGACTTTTAAAACTATTAAGGGTCTGTTAATACCTGTCTGTCCTCTAGTGTTGCTTAAAGTTAACATGATATCCTATTCAAATTACTAATAAAATTTCAAAAATACCCTAGAAAGTATTCGTTTGAAGGAGTATTAGATGCTGGAACCAGACTTTTGGCAGAGGTACTGAATCAGGCAACAGTAAAAAATGGTTATGATTAACATTGAACTAAATAAAAAATTTAGAAAAAAAAGCAAGGGAAGAAATGGAAACTCAATGGAGACTTACTAAAGAGAATTTATTGTAGACAGAGTCCATGATTTGATAATGACAACTTTCATAAATGCGTAATACGGTTGATATGAGTTTCTGCACTTCATTTTAGGTGTTGTTCTTGTATTGCCTTTTTCCTTTTTTTACATATATATCTGTATTATATCTAAATGTATTGGCTGGCCTGCTGTTGGTGTGTTTATCTGTTGCTGACTGTTTCCTGTGGTTGTTTGCTGCTTGGGCCGACCTTTGCCTGTGACCCTGACGCTTGTCTTTACCCTTGGATATTTTGTTTGGCAGCCTGATTACCTGTGTATGACCTCTGTTTTCTAGACCTGCTTCTGTCGGACTCTTCTATACTGTACTATCTGTGGATCACTTGGTTACTAACCCTGAACAGTCTGACTTCCTCTTGTGTCCCGCTCTGTGGGCTACTGGTCCTCCATTAGTTCTTCTCCTGGGGGTTTGCTATACGTGAAGAGTTGAGTTAGATTAAGGACCGGTGTCTGGTGAGCACTGGCTCTGGACCAGAGTCATTGTTCTAGACCCTATGGACCTTACAACTTTATTGATAGTCATTGGTGGTAGCCTATTTTCCTACAGTGTAGAACATGGTGTCTTTTATTTACTCATTCTGTTTTCTTCGTATTGCATGTTCTAACAAAAGTAGAAAAAAAAACAATTGGGAAGGAGTCATTTAAAGCCTAGATGATAGTCACAATATGCAAAGCTTTCCAGAAGACATAGTAAAACAAAATTAGATATAAATATAAGAATAAAACAGAGTTTGCTGGAATGTCCCAACAAAAAAATTGAGGTTTTATCTGTGTAAGAAAAAGAAGCATTAGAATACAATGACCCACTAATGATTAAAATGTAAAAAAAAAGCAGGAAATCTGAATGTTTAAAGCAGATTTCTATGTCTAGAGAGTTTAGAAAAGTGTGGTATATAATGATTACTGCGTATTCTTCAACAAACAGAAAGGAATATAGAGACTGGAAATTGGAACACTAATGGCTTCCAGAGATGCAATCATGAGTATTGGTGTCAGCAAAGAGAAAACACTGCTTTCATGAGGATGTTTCTTTGAAAAGCAGTTGGTACACCAGTCTTTCATTTAGGTTTAATACAATTCTGTTCAGCAGCATTGAATGTAGGAAGTCATTATTGGAAATCCTCGACTATGGTGACATTTGCAAGGTTGATGCACAAGAAAGGTTAGGAAGTTCACACAATTGTTAATATGGTATATATGTTGCTTCGTGACAATTACAGGTTCTTTGGTTATCTCTTCTAATCTTTCTTATTTCTCGTGCAGGACTTATACATTCATCAGGAATCAAAACACTCAGTGGGTTGTAGTATGCAGTAACTAGAGGCATCTCTTCTGTATCGATTTTATTATTAGCTTTTGGAATTTCATATAGGTATTTAGGATTCAAAAAATCAAACACAGGCTGTTATAAAAAACTGCAAATGCTCCTAAATTTTGGTGTGCAAACAATATCAAATCACAATCTGCAGTCATTAGAAAAAAAAACCTCCCCACTATTATCTTTTAAAGCAGAAATCTTCAGGGAAGATTTTTTTAATCTCAAACTTTTTTTAAGATAGAATTTTTTAATATATGTATATTGAAGGCAGGAAGATACAATACAAAGTGAAACAGAACAGTAATCACACAAAATATGAATAAAAGTATAACGAACATGAAACATGCCATACAACTACTGAGAACATCCTCCTCGCCCATACATTTTTTAACTTTTTTTTGTATGACCAATATTTCATTAAACTACATATAACAAAAGTACAAAGTCCCACAACTAAGGTAAACCCAAACACTTAACATAATATGTATTTCTTTCTTCCTTGAATGATACATTATAAAGTTAAAGAACTACCACTTCATAATATATCAGAAAAAATTGAGACAGTAAATCAACTTGGTGTTCCTAAAGCCCTACGGTCATACCAACTCGTATGATGAAAGGTTTCTGTGACATCATGCAGCTTAGATGGAGTTAGTGTATGTTGTAAATAAGACATCCAGGTATCAAAAAATGTTTGTGGGTGAGTATACAAATGTTTGGTAGCTTCGGTTTTATCAATCATCATTAAAGATTGCAAATATTTAGTAAATAATTAGTATAAATGTAATTCTGTTATGGGAGTATGGGAGCTTTGTTTGAAAATACTAGTTCCCTGGCTGTGTCTAGCTTCAATAGTCACAAACCTGGAATAAGTTGTAACTAAGTGTCAGAGGTCCTTGTCTCTATTACTCTTCCAAGTCATCAAATCATTGTTCTAAAAGCCAAAGAAATGTTATTCTCTATGGAGAAGACAGAAATGACAGCCCCCATACCTTTTGCATGGCGGAGTCACTTCCAATTGGCTTACAGGTCATTTTTAAGCAATTTTTTAACACGTGATACTTGTAATGGGCCATGTAACCTCTTCAGTTGTCCCTAAAATAAAAACACCAACCATAATTCAAATAAATAACTGTTGAAGTACACCAGTTACAAGGGCAATATAAGGGTTGTCATTATTCAGCTCTTTCTGGAATGAGATCAAGCAAGCAACAAATAAAATTTTAAATGTCCCTTACTTGATAATTGTTTGAGGTCAGTGAGTTGGAAAATAGTGACAAATAGGACAAGACCTTAGCCTAACAACTAGCATTTCTAATATTTGATGTCTGTAGTGACAGCCTACATCTATCTCTCATGCAGGTTTTCTTTTAATATAAAGTTAATGTCTTGTCAACTTTTTGTTTAATGTGTTTACTGGTTGGAAGAACAAAAAAATAACATTTTATAAAGTTTTCAGCTTTTCAGCAGAAAAGAATCTAGCTTCAGAAAATGTACCTCTTCTGTATTTTTTGGGCAACATAGCAGTCATTAGTGTTGGCGTGGACAATACATTTTGATCATATACTTCCTTTGTGTAGAGAAAGCTGCCCCCCTCTGCTTAGCAAGGATTTGTTACATTCTTTGTATAGAGATTGCTGGTGTTCACATAAAAAAGAAACAGTAAATATACCCAATCTAATATTGCTGATTTTGAGCACAATTTTATTTACAGGGAATGTGTACTGTTTTTTTTAATGTGCATGTATTTAAATTATTATGTTCAGGACAGGGAAATATACATGATTACTTATAAATAGTTTTATATTCCCTATTTGGTATGTATATTTTGGTAAATATGTACTGTTTGGATGCTTGCAGTGCAGGATGCATCCATTGAGGATATTGTGTGTGGGTGGGAACCTTGGGTTCTCTTATCCTGCCACTGGGTACAGTAAGTATTTCATAACGTCATGTGGATATTCATATTTATATTGTTGAACCCACTTACACACAGGTTTATGTTGGGACTATTATGTCAAAGTGGAAACTTTGAAACTTGACTGATCAAACATTCTCAGATGGTGTCTACTAAAGGCAATCATAGCTTACAGACTGACTCGGATATTAAAAAGTTCAGTTATTAAAGAACAAACATCTAGTGTCTACGGAATTCATGTAAAATTCTCCAAAATGGAAAAAAAAAGTGAGGACAATATTTGTTAACTTCCTAACAATTGGTTTCTATACCCTATGGGGGATATGGGAAGCAAATTATGAGGTTCGTGAACTAGAATTCTCCACAGAAAAAGGATTATCTACAATACTGGAAGTGGAGATATAGGGCCTGTTTTTTTAAAGCTCCAAGGCTAGAGAGCACACACTTTCATCAGTGAAGCTGAGTGATCCAGCAAACCTGAAATGGATTTGGTCCAGGACTGAAAACATTTACTAACAAATGGCAAATGACTTTTAAGAAAACCATTCCAGGTTTGCTGGATCTCAGAGCTCCATTGATGAACGTGTATCCTCTCCAGTCTTGGAGAGCTTTAATAAATCAAGCCCAAAGACTTGATGTGTAAGATCACAAGCGTGACATTGTCATTAACTGTCCCTCAATTCCATGTTTTGTGTGCACAAAAACAGAAGTAATCCCATTAGCTGTAACTAGAATGTGTATTTTAGATTTGCTATTTTATATATAACAAACTCAAAAGTATGATGCTCGTTCATTGTCCTAAGTTGCCCTATTCTAAGCTATCAAAATGCAAAGAAAAACTAATTTACTGACAACCTTATGAAGTCATACTGGCACCTAAAAGATCTAGTAATGATCCTTGAGACAGTCTTAAAAAGTTGTATGGAAATATGCTGGAGAAGCCATTTGGGTCTGTAATTGTACAAAGGTTAGGGACCCCAAGTGTAGACTAATATACATGTAAAAATGTTGAGGTATTATATTGAATGTATATTATTTAATTCCGACTGTTCCGACAGTCAAGATCTCCATATTTACCATTTTATAAACTCCTAAACATCTTGGTATTAATCCAAGAAAGTTTTAACAACAATTTGATACTAAACCAACTTGTAATTTATGTTTACTGATCCCTTAACTCCAGCACTAAATCTGTTTCTGTACCATCTCCTGTAATCCCTTTATCTCTCCCCATAGCTTTCCTGTCAGCCTTATTGAAATATAATAATCCTCTCACCATATAACAGAGTGGCTGTTGGGCCAAATAGCATTTGATAGGTCTGACATTCTTCAGGTCACAGTATGACTTAATTAATGTCACTGTCTGTTCTACAATTTGTTTGCATCCGACTACATGTGATAGCATCTATCATACTCATTAAAATGTACTAATAAAATGTCACATTTCCTATTATTGTGGCTTTTATTTTCTCAGTTTTGTTTAAGAAGGGCACAGAAAAAAAATCAAAGTATCAGGTTGTATACATTTTCTGTTAGCTTAAGTTTTTATATCTAGATACATTTCATTTATTGGGTATTTATGCAACTCAGTCAATAACCATAAGACTGTAGGGAGCAGCCTTTTTATTTCTGAGGACTACATCTAAACGCAAAAAGCATACCCATGTAAACAAATGTTTATTCTGCCTATTAAAGCATACCTAAACTCAGAATATTTACTTTACATAAAAGGGTAGACAACTCTTTTTATTTAACCTCCTGGTTTATTTTTGTCTGGATTTATATGTCTAAAAGCAGTACATTGTTTTTCATGGAAATTTATTTTACAGTATAAGATAATAGTATGAAAAAATAATAAAATAAAAAATAAATAAATAATAAAAAATAATATATTTTTTTACATTTTTGAAAAAATAAATAATATACTCATACTAATTCATTATACTGTAAAATAATTTTTCATGAAAGCCAACGTACTGCTTTTTTACACATAAATCTACTGTATTGCATACAGTTATTTTGTATTAAATGCAATACAAACAGATTTGAATTTCCCGCCCCGAACGGAACGTCCGCACACACTGACGTCACTGGGAACTCCCTGGTGACTCATCAGATGCAGAGGAAGCCGGCCGGAGGAAGAAAGAACATGAAGATCGCGAAAGAGGACACCGGCAGATCAGGTAAGCGCTTTATTTACTATTATTTCCCATAGGATTACCTACCCCGCAAGGTCAAAATAAAAACTTTATTTGTTTTTTTTTTTTTTATAAGTGAAACACCCTTAAAAAATAAAATAAAGGGTGCAGCACCTTCCTTTTTTGTCTTGATCGCTGCTGTGAATGGGAGCACAAGCCTCCTCGGATACCTACGTAGCACATCCTGGGAGGCTTTTGGCTGACTCTTCTGCGCATTCCTTGATTGCGGGCATGAGCAGAAGAAGCTCTTTTATCAATAAAAACAATTGCTAATCTCACGAATGCGCAGTGAGATCAGCAAGTTTTTTTCCCCAACCTACGTCACCCAATCTCCCGCCTGCGCAGTGCAAGATCAGGTGACACAGGAAGAAGAACCCAGAGGAAGAAAGAAGGAGATGTTGGCACCTGGCGCTCCCTCTGCGCCGGGCCTGGAGAATGATAACGGGACAATGAAGGACCCGATGGAAAAAAACTCCTGACGGATAGACTGATCTGTGGGGTTAAAGGTAAAGGTTTTTGTTTTGGGCTCACTTCCACTTTAATGAATGTGTTAATTATTATTATTTTTAATGCATTTCTTTATCTGGTGTTACTTTACAATACAATATTAGGGATGCAGTATAAGCCACTATAGTCCATATATTTGGGAAAATGTTTGCTCAAGTCAAGTATAATATACAGTATTCCTTTTAAAGGTTCAGAAAATTTCATGGGAGAGTATGTATCATGTGAGTTAGAAGGCAGTGCTGAAAGGCTGCCCATACAACTATAAAAGTCTTATTGTCTTGTCAGTGCCGTACCAATGAATCTATGATCTGATACTATTCCCAGAGGAAATGTGAGTGGAAGGCAGCTTTTATTTCTTTTCTTACATTCTTCATTAAAACTAAACACCCTCAAAACCTGGAATGCTGCAAGGCACAGCAACAGGCACAGCTGATTTAATGTTAAATAAAGGAAATCTTACTTATCTTATAAGTATATATAACATTGATACATAATGGAGGGTTGCAGTTTATATGGCAGATGCTATGCATTATGCTGTGTGAAATATTTATTGTCACAAAAGCTTCTATATATTGCCTGGAATGCAGACATTTTACAGTAGATGGTCAAAGACAGGGAATAGTCAGACTCCTTGGACCTGATATATTAAGGCTCTCCAAGACTGGAGTGGATACACTTTCTTCAGTGAAGCTGGGTGATCCAAAAAAAAAGTAATGGATCTGGTCCCAGATTGTAAACATTTGCTAACAAATAGCAAATTACATTAAGAAATCCATTCCAGGTTTGTGGGATCACCCAGGTTCAGCAGTGAACGTGTATCCTGTCCAGCCTTGGAGAGCTGTTTTAAATCAGGCCTTTCACAAGGGGAATTTATGGTACAAGTACAAGCCATGCTACAAGTGGAGCTCAGGAATTATGTACATTTTACAGGAAGCATTCAGAAGCTGCAGAAATTTTGGTTGTGGTGGTCAGGAAATGAGGGCATTCTCTAGAAGGTAGTCAGGAAAACGGATTAGGTTTAAGTTGAAATTGTGGTAAGAACTAGGGATTCGCAGATGCAAAAAATATAAGCTACTATTGATGATCGCAAGCAGGGACTGTGGACTTGTATGCTAATTGAAAGAGAATTTATAATTCGAAATTTGATTGAAATTAAATATATAAAAATAAATAATTACAAATTTTATATCAGTAGCTCGTTGCATGTCTTGGAGATAAACTGCTCTCTTATTCACGCTTTGCACAGCCATATATTAATCTACCTCTAGCTTCCTGCTTTCACCTGAAATGAAGTTGGGGGCAGGGGTACAAGGCATTAGGAGGATTAACCAGGTACAACACCCTTATCAACTTTGACAGACCAAGCAGGGGAAGATAGAAGGGGAAAATGATTGGTAGGATTCTCATAAAATTACCAGCTGTGAGTAGGCTTGTAAATATTATTCATTTGGTATATACTTTGTTCCCTGTTTTAGAGTCCAAACCAGTGAAGCACTGGCCAATTGGTCACTTCATATGCAGGGCAAAACAACAGTGTTTCTGCAAAGCAGATTAGCTATCCTCTTGTATTCGCCTTGCCAGAACTCTCACATATCCCTCACATGTGCAATTAAAGAAAGATATAGCAAATGCAGATTAGAAGGGAAATGTATTTTTTAACACCATTAATTTCAGTATCACTATCGTGTACCAATTATATGTGTTATACTAACTTTCAATAACAGAAAACGAAAAAATGTTACAAATTATACTTATTAAAAGTTAGATGGTATTTAAAATAAAATTTTTATACTTTCCTAAACTAACATCACTTGTAATTACCAAGGAAATTGTTTTAATTAAAATCAATAGAGTCATTTATACCCATGTAAAATGTAGCTAATAGCTTACAGACTAAATGGAATTATTGGGTGGTCCAGTCTATGTATACTAAGAAGTGTTAATTATTACATTCCAAATGAAACTGTGTTGACTGGCTATAAATGGTAATCTAAAAAATGTATGCAGTACAATTTCCCAAAGGCTTAGTGGTAATGATGCATGTTTGTTTGTTTTTTGCAGCTCAAGGAATGAAGTATTTTAATACACTTAAGAAGTAAGGAAATCTAACATATTCTTTAACATTGTGTTGTGATTTTCACAACAGTAAACACGTTTTAAGGCTTTACCAGTGGTAGCTTTTCCTGTGACATTTTACTCTCAAGTAGTCCACTCTACAAAGGCAATAAGAAGCAAGCACTTAATGCATAGATGGACACATTTGGACAATCTAAAATATGCCAGCTTGCCTATAGCTTTAAAGTCCATAAGTCAAGAAATCCCGATGTAAAACATTATAAAGGTAGTCCCTGGGTTACATAAGAGATAGGGACTGTAGGTTTGTTCCTAAATTGAATTTGTATGTAAGTCAGAACAGGTACATTATTTTAATAAATGTAATTAGGACAGATGTTTGTTTCAACAAATTATTAGGCAGCATGGTGTCAGTTACTGTATTAAATCCTCACTGTGAGCTAATTGCAAACAAAGCAAAAAAAAAAACCTAATGGAGCCTAGACATTCATTAACTTCTGGAGTGAGCTGTGCTTTGATATCCAAAAAGAAAAAGAAAACTTCAGAGTTTGTCTTGGTCATTAAGGAGTTACAAGAGGATGCAGAACAGCAAAAGATTTCTTCTGCAAGTTATGCGAAATGCCCCCTCCCCCCATCCAGCCTCGTCCTGCACAGAGTGAGCAGGGAAGCCCCGTTCCTATCTAGGAGTCGTCCGTATGTCGGATGTCCTTAACTTATAGACTACCCGCACTGCAATTTGGGAATCAAAGAAGACCTTGCATATCTATGTATTTACATTGACAAAATCCTGTAATATACCATCCAATGATATGCAACCATGACATTATGTGGTAGTGAATTATGGTATTTGTTTTACTATGAGAAGTACACATTTGATATCAGTCATAATTTCCCTGAAGAAGAAGACTACACGAAACCCGAATACTAATCAAGATTGAAATTATGAATGTGAGACCCTGGTCTAGCACCAATGCTTGCCCGACACCCATCCCCAATCGAAGGCCGCACTCTTCACCTATAAAAAGCTCCAGCTCAGCCTTGGGAGGCTAGTTGCGCCACCCCAGCACACAGTTGCCCCCAGGACTTCTGTACACAAGGAATGGCATCTAGGGAAGGACTGACGGAGGATCAGGAGCCCACAGATAATGCAGTACCAAGATTCCAGCAGGGGCAAGTCCAGAATACAGCGCCAGAAGTAATACACAGGTAATTAGTACACCAGACAAGGTATTTAAGGGCAAAGACAAAAGCATAGTAAGGGCCATAGGCAAAATATTGGTCCAGGCAGCTAATACTAGCATGGTCAGGAACAGAAAATTTAATGAATAAACACACCAGCAGGTCAGCCTAGTTTAAGACTACAACAGGCAACTTGTGAATGGGAGCAGAAAGTTTATAAAGTCTATAAAGTTTATAAAGTATAGCCAATGGCAGCGCAGGATTGAGACCAGGAACTACTCTGCTTTTTGGCTGCAGCATAACTCCAAATATCGTTCAGCTGCAGGGGATGCCGTGAGACTATTCCTAGCTTAAGGGAAACTGAATCGTACACTGCAGAGCAGAGGACTGACAGCTGGATATGCCTGATCTCCCTTGCTGCTATAAGCATTGCTGTCAAAGAGAATAATCTGGACACACCAAACTGTGGTGGCCCACTGCATGGGATTACCAACCAGATAATCATCTCCTAACAATGTACCACTTATGTTTTGACCATTATATTCTTCCTTGTTTTTAATGAGTCAATAAATGATGGTTTTGATAGTAATTTTAAAAAGAGTTTTTGAGAAGTGGTTGATTTATGGTGCCTTAAATTTCCACCAGATATTTTGGTAGATTTAAAGTTGCATGATATTTGGATAAATCACCAGATTCATACCAGTCACTAGGCAATAAGGATTGGAAAAAATGTAAAAAATATAAAAACACTTACCTTACCCTTCAGCTGTCATACTGCAGAATGTCAAAAAGTCATAGCACGAAGTCAAGAGTATAGACAAAGTGTTACAATGCATATAGATTCAGAACTATACAAGGAAGGGTCTGTGCCGATGGGCTTTAGGCTAATATTGGTGTCATCAGTTTGGGAACAATTTGATACTTTTCAGTGATAATTCAAACTTTATTAACAATTACATTTGACCTGGAGCTCACCTTGTTTGTTTACTTCTGAGCTACATGTCAAATCAAGCAGGCTTTGCCTTTCCATAGACTAGTATGGGGATGCAAAACTTGCCCAAAACTATTAACACAAATTAGTAGGATCCAAAAGTGCCCGGTCTTATCCAGTATTCCAGGTGACGGAGACAGTGACAGGAAGAAAGTAAGGGAGAGACTGACACTGGCAAAGAAGATTCTGACCTAGAATGTGGAGGTGCAAGGTAAGTGCTATGTCATTCTGTGACAAAATAGCGTCTACACGTCTTTATTTTTAACAAATGCTACTTGTTTGAAACATGAAGACACCAGGTCTGTTGTTTTTACAAAATCACCAGGGATTTTATTATATTGTTAGGTTAGCAGCACTTTGCACTGTTCCTTTTTATCCAAACAATTATTGCTTTTATACTCCTCCAGCATTTTAATTATTAGAATTCTGAGCTGCCTTCTCTCTATATAATATTTGTAATACAGCTAGTGGCCTCTAGTGGCTTCTACCTAGAACTGAAATGACTGCTAAGATTATATTGCAAGCACTAAAAAAGTAAGAAAACAGACACATTCAGGTATATATTCCTAAACTTTAACTACAGTATATGTAATCAGATGACGAATAACAACCTAGAAGTGGGACCGATTATCCATACTGCTGTTATTAACTAGTTAGTAAATGCCTATTCTGACAACAGCTAAGAATTAACTTGAAGATTATACTTAATTTGCAATGAAAGCAGGACTGAATTTTAAATATTATTAAACTCTATCTGTACCTGAATGATGACAACCCCCAGTGCACAGGCTCCGAACCTTGTGTAATTTTAGAAATGTATAAACCACTGCTATTGGAGGTAGTGTGGGGTCTGCTTTATATACAGGACTTGTTTGCAAATGTCCAGAACACAAGCAAGAACAAAACAGATGGTTCATATTTCCTAAACTTTGACTCATCTGAACATCCCCTGCACCCCAATTGTCTTTTCGTGCACAAGTTATCCACAAATTAAAGATAAAATTATTAAAAACAATCTGCAAATTTATTCACCAAAACAAAGAATATATGCTAGACTGATGGTCCCAAATGAAGTTTGTTTCTCATTGAGACATCAGATTAGGACCACACTCATAAGACCTGTGCATAACTGATGGAAGTCTTTCAGCACCATTTACCTTCCAGCAATGAGATTTTATTTGACTTAATGTTAAGAAATACAAAAGATGTCAAAGCAAGGAAAATGCAGAGCTGGAAAACCTGCTAAAGTAGCATGCTAAAGAAAACTGAATGATAAATAATATGCATTATAATGGCATGGTATTTTATTTAATCTAGGTTAGATCATATCATTTTCACTAAACATCACTGAGCATACAATGATTAAACGATACGACTGTTTTCAAAGTTTTTTGTCACTTTTTTATCCTGCTGTTCTTTGCAAATTGAGCTTGTTGTGTGCTAGGTCAATGTGAAGATATTCTGTATAATAATATTTTTCTAAAATTGATTACATACATCGATTTCAAACACAAAGGGCCTGATTTATTAAAGCTCTCCAGACTGGAGAATATAGACTTTAATCCAGCAAACCTGTAATAGATATAGTTCCGGGTTTACAATATTTGCCAACTAATAGCAAATCATTTTTAGGAAATCTATTTCAGGTTTGCTGGATCATTCAAGTTCATGATAATCTATCTGCTCCATTCTTAGAGAGCTTTAATAAATCAGGCCTAAGGCACAGCATTGGGGTTGTTGACTCGTGCTTTAATGGGAAATTAATTGAGAAATCTATTTACAACATATATTTTTTTTTACTATACCATTGTCAAGGGACAGTCTTTTTAACCCTAATTTATTCAATCTTTAGCCTATTTTACAGAAAAACAGTAGACAGAATTCACTGTTTTTATCCGTGGCCTGGAGCATGGTTCAATCTAAAAAATAAATACCTGATCAATTTTGTAATGGGATTCTGCCAAATATCTATTAGAAACAATCATTCTCAGTATAGAAATAGTATACATTTTATTTACAACTACCACATCAATTAACTTTTGAATAATTTCTCTGTCCTAATGATCCATCTAATTTCTTCACTAAACATTTTGTGGCGTATTTACAAAACGAGTATCTTATTTTGATTCTTCTGCCATAGGTATTAAGCACATTCAGTATCAAGCTTTTCCAGCATTTTTGTTGTATTAGTTTGTTGCTCTATGGACCAATATTTGGGTTTCCTCTTTGTAATGGGAAATCCAGATATAAATAACTTTGTATACATAACACGTCCTATACATCATTACTTAGGCCCTTTATAAATTATTGGTTTCAATCAATAACCCTATATTCCTTCAGAATGACAACTGCTTTTCTGTATTCTTTTTTCCTAATACCCATTGCATACAATTAGCTTCCTGCAAATTAGTATTTTATTCTTAAATGATCAGTTCTGTATGTTTACCTCTTCACCTAGCACTGCTAAATATGCAGTACTTCCTTCCATAGCACAGAGAGACATATATATATATATATATATATATATATATATATATATATATACTGTATATATATGTATTGTGACAGGGTGTCCCATGGCTTGGCTGGAAATGTCTTGAATGGAGTTTATTTAGCGCCCAGGCTAAGACGTTTTGTTTGTTAAAGGCTACAGAAAATTGTGAGAGTCTGCCAGACAGTTTGCTTTTATGAAAAGCTGTGTCCAAGGGTCCTGGAGCCAGCCAAGGAGAAGTTGGGAGGGTTCCTTGGCCACCAGATTCATGTCCAAGTTTTCCCCTGGAACTTAGCACAGGTTCTCTATTTAGAGTTGCATCAACAGACTGCTAGAAGCTCAGTGATTTCCCAAAACATGAAGGGAAAATAGATCAGGAGGAAAACAGCTTTAAAGTAGGAGTTCATCTTTTGTTTAAGCAAAGAGACTCTGGGTTGCTGTTTATTAGCTAGAGAGGGAACTACTAAAGAGATAGTTAGTGGACCAGCTGGGCTAGGATTTGTTTTGTTGTTCACATTTTAATGCAATAAAGCACCCAGACAGGAGCCTGAAGTTTGTTTCTGAGAACGAACCACTGTCATTGACCGTTGGCATTGTAATATTGCATCGGCACATGTATCTCTCCCTGTCATATCTGAGGAAGTGACTCTCCATATAAAGAGGTAAAATTTGAACCCAATTCAGAAATGAGCTTCAGAATCTACTACAGTCACTAGGAGTAGCCTATGCACTGCAAATACAACATGTATTAATATAACCTGTAGTAGATATTACCCTGTAGACGATATTCGGCATCATATACCTATTTTACAATTTTGCATACAAACTTGTTTAGACTTTTTTTTGCAAACATACTTCTTCAACAGCATGAAGTTTCAATAAACAAATAATCCTGCAATATTTCATTAAATCTGAAGCTTTGTGCATCAAAACAATTCCACTGTAACTGGTCTTATCAGGACGGTATGTTCCTCTACTTTACAAATTATCCAAAAGCAGGGCCACTTTATGATGTAATAATATCACAAAGTCACAAGATGGTATGTATTACTAAATAGAATCAACACATTTTCTGCTATTAGATTGCTACTCATATTATTAGTCCAATATTGGTCAAATATTGGTCCAAATGTAATTTTTCTAGTAAATCTCAGTCTTAAGGGTTTAAAGGCACACAAGCACAGAGGGTTCATACTATGGGTCTCCTGTGATCTCCAGTGCTCAATATCAACTACCACTTTCTGCTTTATTTGATCACAAAATATAAAACAACAAAGTGTGCAATAACCTACAGTTAAAAAAACTGGAAGAGGATTAGAATCAGAAAGACGGATATAGACAAATCTACACTCTTAAAACATTAAATGTTTCTGGCACAAATTCAAATAGATGAAAATATTTTGCTCTTTTTGGATCAAAGATGGAAAAATCAGGAAAAGTGATATGGTAACTGATGTGAGACCTCACACTGCTTAATAAAACTGACTGTAAGCATATACTGTAAATCAGAAAGTGCAGATGCGTGCTTGAAATACAGACATTGCCAGGTTTGCTCGTATTTTATTCACCAGCAGATGTCTCTGGAGACATCCAGGAAAACTGAAATGAGAGCAATGATTAAACATTAATTACAAGCAGAAATACTCAGTGTGAAAAGGTGGCATTTTACTGGCTGTAGTTCACAGAAAACTCCCTGCCATTATTTGTTTTTGCTTATTAAGTTACAGTAATGTTTTTATCCTCTAAATCCTGGTATCCGTCCTGCATCTTGCCGATTGCATGTGTTGCCCTTGGGTCCCAGGTGTCAGTAGTTAGGGATAAAAGACTTTTGGTTTCTGCTACCTAAACACATTGATTTATTTCTTTATCACTTTCAAATATTTGTGTTCCTTTTCATGTATTTTTGATCCTTGTAAAATGTATTTATTTTGCAGAAAGAATATCAGATGTAGTACTAGTAATTTTTAAGGGGGCTAAAGCATGTGGGAGCTTTTATTTGCTAAAGCGCATCTAAACTGAAAAATAAAAAATCCTGCTCGATCACGCTGAATCTTTTTTCAGTTGGGTCCTGCGCCATCCTGGAATTCTTCGCCCTTGCATGGAGGAAGTATCAGGTGCATATTCAGTCTTCTTCTCCTTTCTTCTGGTTACGTCACCCAATCCGGTGACGTAGCCTGCTGAAAAGGGGGGAAGAAAAGAAAGTCAATCTCACTGCGCATGCATGATATTGGCATCTCTTTCCCCTCAGTGTAGGAAAATGCCATTTTCTACTCATGGCTGATCTCACAGAAAGAGCAGCCAGGAGCCTCCTGGGATGCATGACATAGGTGTCCTAGGAGGCTCTGCGCACTCATATGCCACGATAATTAGGACAGAAAGGGGCGGTGCTTCACGCGCCTAAAGTAAAAGCCCTTTGATGTAAAGTAAAAATTTTGCTTTAAGGCAGTGACACCAATGATCTCTGGTCTGCGGCTCCTGTACGGATCACAGACTCAGGTGGTGGGTGATGTGTTGTGTCTCTGGACATGGGGGGGTTCTGGCATCATAACGTCACTGTGGGGAAAGTTTCTTCCCCTTTAAGTGACACACAGCTCCCCGCTCATGTGCAGTCCAGAGTCTATAAATTTAGTGGTCTGTGAGGTTCAAAAGGTTGGCGACCACTGTCCTATACCATGTCCCCATTTTCCAGCCTTTACTCTATAGGATGAGTGCTTGAAGTTGTCTGAATGCCTAAAGGTTGTGACTGTTGTAGCATTTTGTCTTGATAAAAAGAGGTAGAATCAAACTGTACAACACCTCCCTATCTCATGCTCTTTACTGTGCAATATTACCCATGAAACACTTTGTACATTTTTTGAACAGTGTGTACAAACGTTTGTTGTAATAATTTGACTACATAAAGGAATGCATTGTTTATATAGACCAGGCATCCAGAAGGGTTCCTATGTTTTATGAGCCAAATGGGGCCCTCTCACTGGGGCCTTATTTAATGAAGCTCTCCAAGGCTTTAGAGGATACATTTTCATCAGTGAAGCTGAGTGATCCAGCAAACTGGAACAGATTTCCGGCAAATTAGAAAAAGTTTTGAATTCTGGTCCAGATCCTTTCAAAAGTCAAAGCTGTTAGTGAGCAGCTGTAAGTGAAAGTATTTTTCTCTAGAATGTGAGGATGAATTATTCCACAGTCCCTGCAGCCACCAAGGTCACAAAGGGTTGGCTTTAAAGCTAATTTACTGTGAGTTAGGGATATGTAAATACATAGATGTCCTTAGTGTAACCACAGTGTTATTTAAATTGATTTTAATTACTTCAGCAAAGCTTAAATGAAAACTGTAATGAATACATTTTCATGGGTTTCTATAGTTTTATACTTTTTCATGTAAAAGCCTTTATTTTACAAATGTATCTAAAGAGTTAAAGCAGACCACTCCCTTCTCAACCTCCACCCCCACCACCTACTGCCTGAGTTGTGTGGTGTAAATATCCCAGTAGGCTTTATAAATGTTTGATGATAATCTCAAGCATATGCTGTGGCACATTAGCAGAGAAGATCAAGAAGTGAATGTGGCTTCAGAAAGCAAAGATGACAGCGTGGGATAGAATCTCAATTAGCAGAACAATACATGTTGTTGTCAATTTAATGGGAAGGAGTTTGAGACTTGCACTTCAATACATGTTGTTTCGAATAAAATTGTTAAAAAAGGAAGTGATAAGTAATTACTTTAAATATATATATATATATATATATATATATATATATACAGTATTTATAATTATTTATATAAATCTGAGCTGGTGAGCTTTGCTTTTTGAGTTGTAAAAGTAGAATTAAACTAAAAAAAGTAAACATTTGCTAGCAGAGTCAGCTCACAGAGTTGCCACCTTTGTGAGCTGACTGTGCTAGCAAATGTTTGTATCTGCAATAAAACAAACGTATCTTCCTGTTCTTAGTATATTGAATACTAGATTGTAAGCTCTTCGGGGCAGGGTCCTTTCTTCCTGTATCACTGTCTGTATTAGTCTGTCATTTGAAACCCCTATTTAATGTACAGCGCTGCATAATATGTTGGCGCTATATAAATCCTGTTTAATATTAATAATGATAATAATGTGATATATATAGGGGGCATGCTGTTTTTAACATTGTGATACCTAACGTAGTAATAACATCTTCAGCGTAACTGTGTTACCATTGGCAACTTGGCCAAGACACCTTTCCGAACCTTAAACTATTACAGATTTAATACTCTGCTAGGACTGCTATCTGGCTTATGACACCCAGCTTCCCCCCAATTACTCTTCTTCCCCTTCACCTTAAAGCTTAAATTAGGAAAACGGCTAAATACACAGATCAAATACATATATTAAAGCTGCTTCTCCTGCCAAAGGATTCTGGTTATTAATTTCTGATATTTACACAATCTTGCATGGCAGGGTAAAAGCATTGAAGTAACTCTTGTAGGTCTTGACCTTCCCCAACCTCTGAGTGGACAATTGGAAGGGAAGCATCAGACTGATAAGCTCATCTCCCTGCCACACAGCTGTCTCCGCCATATTTCTGTTTTACACACAAACACAATGGGAAGTTTTGGCTGCTTGGGCCACTACTCTGCCTGAGCTCTGTTGTACAGGGTATTGTATAAGCAGAATAAGGTACTCACATTTCTTGCATCTGACACAATTAATGATGTAAGAAGGAATACATATAAACATTACCTGAGTCTTTGTATCTGCCTGAATTTCCGTTTTAACTTGAGAACCTTCTTGATAATGGTTTCTGTACAGTCTCAGTTTTTAGTTTTGCTTATGCTTTCCCTTTCTAAAAGTTTTTAAACTGTTGATAACTTTGGCATCTTTTAAACCATGATCATATTGAAAACTATACTTTAATCTTATTTACTTTAATTGGTTCTGCCATTTTGTTCATCACATTTTTCACCTTCTACATCATACAGTATACCTACTTTTTAATCAATTAAATCATTACCATTTTTAGATCTTATCCTTTTTTAGAAACAGAAATTATATGAGTGATGGATGCAGAGCTGATAAAACTGTTTTAATACTGGTAAATGAAATTCCCAAAGGTCTGCTTATTTGATATATCCTAATAAAGCATACACACTTTTAAGTGTACTTCAGCAGTGGTATTGTGCCCCATAACATGTTCATATGGCAGTAGGCAGAAGGGAAATTTTAATTTAGTTGTAGTAGCCATGATCTGAAAAAAACCCTAAAGGAAAAAAAATTAAAGAAAGAAAAAGGGGAAGAAAATGGTGTCTCCAGCTAAAAATCAGAGGGGCAAAGTAGAACAGGTGTTATTTTCATGTTATTACACTTTTTAATAAATATAGTAAATGGTAAGTAGTAATTCTTCCTCTTTTACTATTCTCCTTGTTGGTGTTCCCCAAGGGTCAGTCCTTGGACCAGTTCTCTTTTCTCTGTACACCTCCTCTCTCGGTAGTCTCATATCCTCCTTTGGCTTAGAGTACCATCTGTATGCTGATGACACTCAAATCTATCTGTCCACCCCTGACCTGTCTCCCCCAGTCCTGGATAAAGTCTAATGCTGCCTGTCAGCCATCTCATCATGGATGTCTGACCGATTCCTGAAACTCAACCTGGATAAAACCGAACTCATCATCATCATCCCCCTCAAATTCCAAATCTCCCCCTGACATATATCTAACTGTTAACAACACTGTTATTCGGCCGCACCAACTCCTATAGAGCCGCGCCAACTCTCATCCTATTTGGCTTACTCCTACATTCTGCTCATTTAAAAGAGCACTCAAACCCCATTTTTTCAAACTTGCCTACCTGTCTTCTTGTGGAACCCTCACTACGTCCTACCACTACATACCTCCCGTCCTATTGTGTGTTACTTTCCCCACCTCCCAGATTGTAAGTTCTTCGGGACAGGATCCTCTCCTCCTTATCACTGTCTGTATCTGTCTGTCATTATTTAACATTGGCAGATAACTAACTGATGCTGCAATGAAAAAAAAGATATAATGATTTATTGTGTGAAATAATTATATATACTGCACCTACTGAGCAGTGCAAGTCATACAAAAAAAAAGCACAGCAATCTAATATGCATTTTTCTGCATATGTATTAGACACAATTGTTTCTTCTTCCTGGAAATGGTACAGAACAAGCCATAGGCAATGTAAACAGTGAGTCTCAAATCAGCACTGACAAGATGCTCTCTTAGAGCTGTTCATTTGTGTACACTTTATAAAAGAATCTTTAGGTTTTTGGTTAGCTTTTAAGCCTTGTTTGTATTTTTTTGTGTTATAAAAAAATTATACAAATATTACTTGCCAGCAAAAATTTTATTTTGGACCTCCATAGCTTTGCAGCACAATGGTTTATGGTTCAAATCTAGGCTATGACACCATTTTTGTGGGTTTCTTCCAGGGACACCAGTTTCTTCCTGCGTCCCAAATACATAATGATTTATTAATTCTTTCCAAATTGGTTTCAGATTATGTTATTGACATCGGTAATTGCCATTAAACTGTGAGCTCCTCTGAGAGACATTTTGTGACATATATAAGAAGAGTGGTGTTCTTCCAGTGCCAACAAAAGAAGTTTGTAATTGCAACAATTTTCGAGCAGAAGTAGTGCATTTTCTAACATAAATGCAAGGGTGCCAATATTTTTGGAGGAAAGTGCAGTAGGTTCTGATAATTGCATCCATAAACCATGCTTGGCCTTTTCACCTCTACGCTTTTTTGGCTATGATATTTATTATCCTGTTACAGTTATCAGTTTACTAATGTAAAAAGAAGTGGGGCAAGAGGGTCAGTAAGTATAAACTGGGTCTAATTCAGTAGGCAAACAGTGCTGAAAAGTTCTAGATACCATTAACATTTAAACAGATTTTATTTAAACAGCCATATTTACTGTATTTTCCGACTGGGCGTATAAGACGACCCCCCACTCTAACCAATCAGTTGGGGGTCGTGTTATATGCCCAGTATTGTACTGTTCCTTCTGCCTGTCAGATCTCGCTATTGTGCGAGAATTGAGAGGCAGAAAGAACTGTACAGTACTAGTTCTAAGGAATGAATGGGCGCGTTGCTTTAATGAATGGGCGTGTTCTAGTGGAGACCCAATCCAGGCTCTCCACTGGAGAGCCAATCCAGGCTCACATCCTCCTGTGCAGGACTCGCGGGGACGCCGGACGTGAAGCAAGCTGCAGGTAAGTACCGGTACCCGGCGTATAAGACAACCCCCGACTTTGGCACACATTTTTCGGGGTTAAAAAGTCGTCTTATACGCCGGAAAAAAACAGTATTTACAAACTCAGAATGTGATATTAAACATCCAGTGTTTGTCTATGTGACCCTAAAACCCAAATTTAAAAAACGCCTAAGTACACTAAATGTCATATTACTAGCTATTACTTTACAAATTCTTGTTAATTAAGAATGGAATATATTTTCCCATCACATTTTTCTTAATTTGTGTGTAAGTTTCCCTTTATGCCCTGGGAATTTACAAACAGTACAGTCATTGGATTTCTGAACATGGATGAAACAAACTATTTGCCAAGGTAAGGACGACTCGTGTGTATTGATTTTCATGCCAAAAACAATCCATCTTTTAAAAAAATGTTCTAGCGCAAGGACAGCTGTTGCCGTGAAGCTCATAATGAATCACTACATTTCATATCACAATAAAAATGTGTTTTATTAACAAACAAACCTCATTTGGATTGCTTGCATAGGTATGAATTTTGGCAAATACAAATATTTTATGTAGCATTACTTTTAGGTAATATTATTTTGTAACTTAACAATAATTCAATGAAATATGTAAATTCACTGAAAAAAATTACAATAATTTACTGAAATATATAGTTGTGTAGGAATATGATATTGGAACTATTGGTTGTTCTAGGTTGGTGATTCAGTCAAACTAGTGACCATTAAAACCAATACTATAAACCTGGGCTAAGCTGTGTCAAAGTCCTTACTACAGACACATAATAAACTACATTGTGTACAGAAAGAAAATGCTATTAAGCTTTTTGTGACAGAAGAGTCATGATTCTAAGAGATGGCATGACTAAGAGGAACGCGTTCCCTTTCCTGCTGGCTTTAATAATGTATAAACGTCAATATTTAATTTTGAGTTTAAGTAATTTTTTGGTTGCACTGAGTGAAAAACCAAACAGTAAAGTTATATAATAAAAAATACATGTAAGTATGTAGCAATCAACTATTTTTATATCATAGCGATCATTGAGTTCCAACATCAGCTTTCTTCAGTAAGTCTTCCGTATATTGTTCTCAAAGTCATATTTGTACAAATACAGCAGCAAAGTGATTTCCCCAGCTGCTTCATTGTTCTATAAACTCTGGCTATTGTAAGTCATTGCATTCAATTAAATAATAATGGTTTGGAATCTATCCAGTTTTAATTTCTTTTTTGATTTTTATCATTTAAAAATTGGGTTTTATAATATATATATATATATATATATATATATATATATATATATAATTATTTTTAAATTAACACTTACTACAAGTATATCATGATGAAGGATTTATAGAGCATTTTAGGTTTTCTTAAAAGAACATGGCTTTAGGTTCTCTCAGGGCAGGAGATGTGTGAAGCATTTACTTGTATGCATATCTTTCAGCTGTAGATATGATATTTTAGAATGTAACATTTACTAGGAAAAGTACAAAAAAGTGGAAAGAGTTTTTCAACTGCTGCTGTAACCTGTTAACAGGTGAAGTTTTAGTATCAAAAAAAGCAGATATGCAATAATCAGCTGTGACTCTTAGAAGCAGTGCTATGTTACTAGGTTTTTTTTTTTTTTTTTTTTTTTGGGGAATAGGGTTTGGTTGTTTTCTTTATTTTTTTTAATAACACATAAAGGTTTTTTTTTTTTGAGAATCTGATTAACCTTCTGTTGCTCATGACTATCTGTAATCAGCTCCTTCCATTGCTTGCTCCTTTCATTCACTTTTCTCACTAATCCCAGCACATTGCAATCTGCAAATGCAGGTAAATTGCAGACAGTGTACTCATTTCTGGCTAATTTATTCATGATAAACCTATCTTTCTCAAGGGTATTATGGTCAGTTATGGAATTTTATGAACACCCGAATTAGGATCAAATTTATACTATAGATTTATGTTAATAAACTTTTTTAATTTTATTGGCTATTAAGTAGTTTATATCAGATTTATTTGGATATTATTACATAATAGTATTTGCTTTGTTGTAACCATTTATGTCGTTTATTGTCAGTTGATCATGTAGTTCCTAAGAGTTTGACAAACACAATTATTTCCAATGATTTTTGTAAGCACATTTAGAAACTGCACTCATGTTGGTTGAAACAACACTAAATTATGGGAAATGGCACTCATGTGAGGGCATGACAGACCCTTTCCTAGCAAGTTTTATTAAATATAGAACACCAGGAACAACTGAAAGTAATCTGATTTAAATGTTTGATGTGAATACTGCTGCCTGGAAATACAATACATTACTGTATCTACACAGTAGGCATTTTTTTAGGATGGATGGCTCAGGAACAGACACCAAGGTATGCATGCAGTGTGCGCATCCAGTAGGTTTAGGGGATTTCATGAAAGGAGTAGTACCAGGCTGCTTTGTTGAGCACTGTTTAAAGGTAATACCAGAAGCTCATATTCATCTGATTGCCAGAAGGCAATCATCACAAGTTAGTTTAGGGTGTAGTATTCAAAAAACCTTTCTGCTTTAGAAGACTTTCTAGTTACATGTATGTTAAGGGGATACATATTAGACCAGTGGTCGCCAACCTTTCCAACCTCACCGAGCACTAAATTCACCGAACTCAGAACTCGCATGCACCGGGAGCCGTGTGTCACTCAAAAGGGAAGAAACTAACCCCCGAGTGATGTCATGATGCCAGAACCTGCCCACTCTTCTGTCGCAGGCTCAGGGTCCCCTGAGCAATGAGCAAGTTGTACCTTTCAGATTAGTTTTACTGACACCAATTAACTTGTTGGCTATCTGTAATGGCCAGCAATATAAGAGGCATTCTTCCCACTGACTATCATACTACGGTAATGTATTGTGAGTTGTGGATGTAAAAACTATAGCAAGGGTTTCCTGAAGACCTAGAAGTTATTTCAAGGTGTTTCCCCATGGTAAAACGGTTGAGAAACACTGATCTACATGAAGTCACTATGGGTAATCCAAACCTGTATCTAATACCTACATGCCTGCATATAGGATCTAGAGCGCCCTTTCATGCAAATCCTAACAAGTTTGTGTGGTCAATAGATCCAGCATGCTCCTTCCCACCTCACTATTTGTAGGAATAGCAGCATTGCATTGCTTACCTTTATTTTGGAGCTGTCACTCTTAGTATTTCTTTTCCATCACTGGACATTTTCAGCTTTCCAGACTGTATGATGGTCAGGATCATTCAACCAACTTCTTCAAAACTTAGGCTTCCATAGACCCATCTCTAGCCTGTGACTGGGCAGTGAACATGAAGCAGTGCAGTGATTAGCTTGTTTAGCTGTAGGAGTTCTCTTCTCCTATCAGCATTCTCCTTGTGAACTAGTTCCTGTGCCACTTCTTTCTTTTAAACATGATATTAATGTCTTGCAGCCCTTTTGCAGCACTGCTCAAAGTCAAATCGATGTCTTCTCAAAGCTTGCTTTAAAATCTATCAATAAATACAGAACTAATTAATTAATTTGCTTTTTAAACAAATGAAAAACATATTTGCCCATCCTCTGACAGTACTAGGCCATTGCTTTCTAAACATGCCATTGGCAGGAAAAATTGTTTATAGATGGAGATTAGGTATTTATTAATAATGTTTGGCAAAAGGTTGAAATTTACATACTGCTTAGGCTGCATTCTTTAGTAAAAAAGATGTCTAAAACGGGTTATAAAGAAGATTATGTGGGTACCACTACATTCACACAGGGAATAAGATATGATCAGTTTAGGTAATAGTATAAAGTTTTCTGTATGTAAAATAGTTCATGAAAAACACATTCTGGTATGAGGAGTAAAGGGAGCTTGGATCCTAAGTCTTTTGTAGGGTACAAATGTTGCATTAAACATTAAAAAATTAAAAGGTTACCTAGCATGCCAGCTAAACAGTTGCTAACACAAGCAGGATAGGATGAATTATTTGATTATGGCTAGTTACAAAAAAACCATTCAGATCTATCCAGCTAGTCCTAATTGTTATTCCATACTTTGTCCAATTCCACCTACAGCACAGAAATATACTGCTAGTCATTGAGTCAAAAATTCAAATTGATATGTGATGAATTCAGGGAGCACATTGTCTTATTGTATTAAAGCTGGATACAACAAATTGCTTTCCATACAACATGCACAAATAAAGATACTAGAGCATTTTTTAGGAAGCATATACCGTATTTTTCGGACCATAACACGCACTTTTTTTCCTCCTAAAGTGGGGGGAAAATCAGGGTGCGTCTTATGGTCCGAATGCAGAGGTACAGGGGCATATTTTTTTACTTACCTGTGTCCCCGCCGGTCCCCGGCTGCGCCGATCTCTGCCTGTTCTGTGATCCAGCGTGCGGCACTTGTGCACGCCCACGAAGGCGGCGCCGATTGATTTGATGAATGCCGATCGGCGCCGCCTTCATGGGCGGGCACAAGTGCCGCACGCTGGATCTCAGGGGAACACAGGAGGAAAACAGACAGAGGCTGACAGCAGCCAGTGTCTGTGTTCCTCCATTGTGTTCCCCTGTGTCCCAGCGTGCGGCACTTGTGCCCGCCCACGAAGGCGGCGCCGATTGATTTGATGAATGCCGATCGGCGCCGCCTTCATGGGCGGGCACAAGTGCCGCACGCTGGATCTCAGGGGAACACAGGAGGAAAACAGACAGAGGCTGACAGCAGCCAGTGTCTGTGTTCCTCCATTGTGTTCCCCTGTGTCCCAGCGTGCGGCACTTGTGCCCGCCCACGAAGGCGCCGCCGATTGATTTGATGAATGCCGATCGGCGCCGCCTTCGTGGGCGGGCACAAGTGCCGCACGCTGGATCTCAGGGGAAATCAAATCAATTTTTTTTTTCTTGTTTTCCCTTGTGCGGAAAACCTGGTGCGTCTTATAGTCCGGAGCGTCTTATGGTCCGAAAAATACGGTACTTCTTTATGCTAACAATACCTTTAGTAATGTTTTTTTTATGATACCAGTTTTCACATGCTAGCAGTATATTTTATTATCATTTGTAATAACCATACAGTTGGGTTATCCAACATATGGCCAGAAGGCTACAACATGGCCTGCCAAGCTGTTTTGTTCAGCCTGTAGGCCTGTACCTAAGATACACAGAAGCCACGTGTTACTCTAACTTGAAAACAATGCTGGCACTGGACGTTTCCTGTTGCTCACTTCTTCTGCTCCCCTCTGTTGTAGATCATTTGATCTGTCAAAACCAGGTACAGAAAGGTCTATGTGTTTCAATGGCAGTAATTGATTCTCCACCAGGGAATGTTTTAGAGAATGTCTAGAGATTTACTATGTTATAAATAGACCCTAAAGAGTAGAAAATTGATAAAAGAATGTTATGTATATTGTTATGTATTATGTGAATATATCATTAATACAATTCAACATTTGCCTACTTCTTTACCCTTCTTTACTTTTTTTCTTTTTCTATACTACTAACCAGGGTTTGCAAAAAGGCCAAGTTTCAGGCCATCATTTACTTATTCCCACCAGGAAATAAAACCCTCCCACTTCAATCCCAAAGAGTAGTACACAAATTCATAGATATTGGAAATGCCTAAAGCATATGGAGCACCAAATTTCTGTGTGTTATTCAATATAGAGAAAATATATCAATATTTCACCAAAGCCGTTTAGGTTTTAGGTTCAAAGGTTCATTCTTCTCACTGCATTTTTCCCTTTGCATGTACATATTGTAAACATTGAGACTCTAAATATAGTTTTAAAGGTCTGCAAATCATAAAAAAACTTGTGATTAAGAAATAATTTCAAAGTGTCATTTATGATCTCCAGGATTCCTTCCACCTTCCAGGATTTAGGGAAGTTTCATTCTGGAAATTTAGCTGTAAATGTCCCCGTGCCTTGTACTGCATCGTGAATTGTCTGTGGGGCTATGGCTAGTAATGTCAGATAGTGAACTCATTAAACACCACCTGTCATACCAGCTGTCACCATGATCAAAGCTCCATGCACTTTTTTAATTCAGATAGCTGGATTTAGATGACATAGGTTGGGAAAAGGTGGCTGTCAAAACCTGGACAATCCCTGGAGTACTACCCAGATTATCATAATTGTAATAAAAAGATATATCTGCTTTTTATACCTAGTCATTTGCATAAGGTTTTATTTTTTCAAAGTTTCATAAACTGCTTTCAATTCAGTACAAAAAGATTTGTAGAACCATGCGGTTGAATTGAGCAGTGGTAAATGTGTGAACTGTATTACCTGCTAAAGTATTTATTGTAAATTCAGCAAGTGTTGGAATCCAGACACACTCTTCCCACACTTTACAGTCAGATCCATGACCTCATTCTCATTCACTAAATTAAACCATTAAGCCAAATTCACTAAATTAATCTGAAAAGCGTGGTTACCTGCACACCCATAAACATAGCTTTACAAAAAAGAACTTTCAGCAGGATCACTATGCCATGTACTCCTGTACCACCAGTTTTAGGTTTGCAAAACCTAAACACATTATATAAAGGGCAAGGCTTCCATCAATTATTGCTGACATGTTACAGGGTTTCTTTTGTATTCTGACATCTGTAAACAGGCAATGGCACTTCACCTTTTCTGTAACTAAACTGCTACCTTAACTATGGTGAAAAAATATTTCTGATCTGTCTTCAACTAAAGCTTTTTTAAATTTGGAACACCCTTCAGATTTTCAAATGCAATCCACATCATGTCATTACCAGTTAGTTGACATCCAAATTGCCATGCAGTTTTGCGTTGACTGGGTCCACAGCTTCTTCTTCTTACCCTAAAACCCAGGTGTTTATGGCTGGGTTTGCTGTTGGATTCACACACAACTGCTGGGAACTTCAACTTCACCATGAACTACAATAGGGAAGTAAAACAGATTGTGAACAGAAGTGTCCGTGCATGCAGTACACCTTAGTAGGATTTGTAGACCTTACATGCAAGGTAACACAAACACTGAGAACATGGAGCTGTTAATTTGCCACATAAGCTTTGGTATAAAAGAATCAGAAACTGAGACTTCTATATGACCAGGGTAGCTCGGACCTTCTATCCCATCCTTTAACACCACCGACAGAACCTCCGCCTCCCCGTAACCCCCACCTGCTTATCAACCATTCCCCCCCAACCATTAAAATACATAAGAACCAATTTTGAACTTAAATTGGCTGGCAAGCAGCCGTTTATTAACCGTAATTAAATAAATTAGCCATTCAAGTAAATAACAAATAAATATCACAAATCACAAATAAATGCCAAAATAAATACCTCGATTTTACACTTTTATATTCAAGCATAAATTGACATAAAATAACACCCCCTTAATTATAACCTAATTAACTAACAACCTAATTTCCTCTTTTAATAATACATAACCCTAACAACAAAAACCTTAATGTTATAAGACTCCAACCTCCCGGTTATACACCCAAACAACTGAGCTGCAGGTCTCAGAAGGCAAAATTTGCACCCAACAGGAATTTAACTCTTTCAGCATCTCCACCTTGGCCCCTAGCCACCCAGCACTGCCTCAGGAACCATGATCATCAGTTCACCATAAAGGGGGGGACCCCATCAAAATGCCAAAATCCACCACTTTAACATACTCAGGATCCTTGCCTTCCAAGACCTCAACCACCAAAACTTACCAAACTTCCAAATTATAAAGATAACAAAAAAGGGGCGGGTAGGCGTTTACCTTTTTCCTCCTGAAAGAGGGCCTCCCACATCTGTTTTCTCCCTTTAACCCATCCTCTGTCTAATCCCCTCCCACCTCACCCTCCACGCTAGCACAGCTCCTCCCAGTATTACTACATTTGGTTAACCCTTTACACACCTGAGCTAGGCCTCACACCCTGTCATGTGGACCCTGCGCCTAATGTCTTATAGCTACAGGCCTCTCTATACATTTCCAACCACCAGACATTCTTAGAGGACTCATTACCCAAATCTTCTCATTGGCAAGGCCACATATCTCCTTAAACATGACTACTAATTATTAACTGAGTCAAGAGGTATTGTATGGCAAGAGGCTGCCATCAAGCCAGGACAACTTAACATTGACTCTTTTGTGCTTGTAATAATGGCATTAATGGCAAAAAAGAGAGGCCCGTAGCCGTAAGAATTAGGCGCAGGGCCTACATGACCGGGTGCTAGGCCTAGCCCAGAGCTTTTAAGGGGTTAAGAAAAAGGTAGTGTTGCTAGAGGGGGCTGGGCTAGTATACAACGTGGGGTAGGAGGAGATTAGGAATGGGAGATGTTAAAAGGGCTAGATGATAGTGAGGGGCCCTCTTTTGGAAAGAAAAAGTTTCCCACCCACCCTCCCTCTTATGTTTAGGTAGAGTTGAGAGTTGGGTTAGTTTTAGCGGTTGGGGTATTGGAAGGCAGGGATTCAGTGTATTGGAAAAGTGGTGGATTTTGGCAGGGGGGATCCCCTTTGGTGGGGTCTCCCCCTTTATGGTGAACGGATGATTATGGCTCCTGAAGGCAGTGCTGGGCAGCTAGGGGCCAAGGTGGAGATGTTGGAAGAGTTCAGTTCTTGTTGGGTGGGATTTTGCCTTCTGAGACCTGCAGCTTGGTTGTTTGGGTGTATAATTGGGAGTTTGATAACATTATGGATACTGTTGTAATGGTTATGTATTATTAAAAGGGGAATTAAATTGTTGGTTCATTAAGCTATATTCAATTGAATATATTAACATTATATAATCCCCGTTTTAATAATAATTATATTAATAATGCAGTGTTGTGTTAATTTATGTTAATGTATGCTTATCAAAGTGTAAAATGTAATTTTATTTGGCATTTATTTATTTGGATATTTGTTTGTTAATTATTTGGAAAGTTAACTTTATTTAATGGTGTTTTAAATAAACGGCTGCTTGCCGTGTTGGGGTATTTGATTGGGGGGGGGGGGGGGGTGGCTGGTAAGCAGGGGGAGGTTTGGAAGTAGGCGGTAGTTATGACAATGGTGTTTATAAAGGATGGGCTAGAAGGTCCGAGCTACCCTGGTCATGGCATCAGGATGGAAAAAGTATGACTGTATTGCTACCTTTTCACAATGAAACCATGATCAGAATGTAAAAGAAGTTAGTCATTTATTTTTCTGACAGACTGTATATTGGGCCAGCTATGGCATCCAAAACAAACAAGTGTGTTTTTTATACCTGGTCCCTAACTGCACAGTATTTCCCCTTCCAGCCTCCATGTTACAGACAGATACTGTATTGATATAGGCCCCAAAACCATTGCCAGTGATGGAGAAGTGTCAGATACCTACAGAAGCTGAAGATCTGCACTATACCAATGTTTTAGGATACTGGCCACAAGAAAGCTAAGCTTTTTGTTTTGTGCTTAATAAGTTCATTATGAAAACCTAAAGGGTCAGGGTCAGTCCAAGGGAATATGACACTAAGCAGTAAAACATATATACAATAGATAGCACAATTGTTCATTTTAAAGTGAATCTACACCTTCTCCATTCAGTGGTATTCATTACCACAAACAATCCTTCAGCCATTTACCCTATAGATATACTACCTGCCACTGATTTTTTTTTCCATTTCTCCTAACATGCAATGTCCTGGGAATACAGTTACAAGGTTTCAGCTAAGAGATAGCCCTTAGCTTCTCCTTGTTGCTGCAAGTAAATGAAGTGGCAAGGAAATAAAAGTAAGGCAAGTGTAAGCAGATCGGAACAAGCGTTTAATTATTCTTGTTGGTTCTACAGGCATGCAAAGCATGCAAAACTTACTCTGTGGCATGTTAATATTTCCCAATCTTAGAAAAACCATTGCTCTTGTGATTTCTTTGCAAATCAAAGAATCTATGGCTCTGTTGGATTTCAGAACAATCTGATAAATGAGTGGGCTGAGACAGTTAATAAAGAAATGGCAGTGAATGAGATAAAAGAAGGCACAAGCCTTTTTTCTTTTAATAAGGCTAATTAGGTTGATTGCTTGTAATCCAAAGCAATGTTAATATATACAATCTAATTAAATATTGTGTTTGGAAATTAAAATGTGTGAATCAGAAGTGTGCTGTGCAGTGGTAGAACAAGAGGGATGCAGTATCAAAGTTTATGTTGTTTAAGGCCATGGGGTGTACATACATGATCCCCTAGGCACATCCCCCTACCAAAACTGTTCTCAAATGCTAACCAAGAAAAACTATTAATCCTTTATATAATTATTATTATAAGTTAGGATAATTCTGTACAGTGTGCTATTGCTTGTTTGCAGGAAGTCTATGATAAGTAAGTAAACAGTAAGCAACTGTTTGTTCTATCTCCCCAGATCTAACAGCTTCTCCTTGTTTTACTCCTTATCTGCATAAATTGGCTTTACACATTTGTCTGCCATATTTCATGTGAAATAGTAAGTTTGCCTTGAAAAAATTTGATTTTTTTAACGTTATTGGAAAAACAAACATTAAATCTTACTTTAACAAATAAATACAATTGGCATGGTGTATTATTATTATTAATATTATTATACAGTATTTAACACCAACATTTTATGCAGCGCTGTACATTAAATAGGGGTTGCAAATGAATGACAGACAAATACAGACAGTGACACAGGAGGAGGAGAGGACCCTGCCCGAAGAGCTTACAATCTAGGGGGTGGGGAAAGTATCACACAATTGGAGGGGGATATGGATTGGTGGGAGAGTAGTGAGGGATTTAGGAGACAGAAGAAGACGGGTAGACAAGTTTACAAAGATGGGATTTAAGTCCCCTTAGAACGGAGCAGAAAGTAGCAGCAAGCTGAAAAGTACAAGGAAGAGCATTCCAGAGAGTCGGGGCAGCTCTAGAAAAGTCTTGGATTCGTGCATGTGATAAGGTTATGTGAGGAAGTCATTATTAAGTCATTGGAGAAGTGAAGAGAGAAATGAATAACAGTGTTATTAACAGGTAACAATATGTCAAGGGAAATTAGGAATGTGTGTGTGTGAGGGAGGGGGGGTGATGTTTTGTCCAGGTTGAGTTTCAGAAACTTGTCAGCCATCCATCCAGCATGATGTATTCTCATAACTGAAAATCCCATCTTTTGTCATCACTTCAAGTCCATTAAATTAGAATTAGGTATTTCAGATTGGGTGCCAAAATTACCTCTATAGGGAGTATGCTAGTGGTACATGGCTTATTTAAACCTCAAGAAATAAATGTCTGGTGTTCTCTTTGACAATTATGTGTATAGTACAGTTAGTCCCTGAGTTACATACGTGATAGGGGCTGTAGGTTTTTACTTAAGTTTAATTTGTATTTAGGTCAGAACAGGTAGATTATTTTAATAAATGCAATTAGGACATGTTTGTCTCAACATATTATTAGGAAGTGTTGTGTCAGTTACTGTATAAAATACTCACTGTGGGTTAATCACAAACAAAGCAAAAAAAAAAAGCTTTATAGAGCCTGGACATTTATTAACTTCTGGAGCAAACTGTGCTTTGATATTGAAAAACAAACAACTGCACAAGTCATGCAAACCGCCACCTATCAAGCCTCTGTCATTCACAGAACGAGCAGGGAAGCTCCATTGGTATCTAGGAGTCATTCGTATTTATATATATATTTGAATATTATCATAGGATCATAGCATGCAGATGCCTATGTGTCTGGCGAGGGATTTTAAAAGACTGGGAAATAACTTCACTGTAACATTCTACAATAGAGTTCAAATTATTGCTAATTTGTGTCAGAAGCTGAGTACTTAATGCTAAACCAAATATCCAATAACATCAGAATATAAATGAGGCTGTACTAAAGGTAACTCTTGTAACAGTTGTCAAAACTGCAAGCATCTACTGTTAAAATAAAATTGCTACCCTTTTACCTTAATGGAAGGAGCACCATGCATTTGCTGTGCAGAACATAAGAGAAAGGCAATGAATTTTCTATGTACACACGTGCAATAATTGTCGTTGGAAAGGATCTTTCATGATCCTTTCCAACGACTAATGACTGCACGGTGCATGAGCTATAGCTGTACGTATAACACCGTTCTGCTCTATGGAGAGGGGAGAGGGAGAACGACAGAGCGGCACCCCCTGCGTTCTCTTTCCCTTCACTTCCATTACGATCATTCGTCGTCCATCGTCCATGGACCTGTCTGGATGGTCGTTCAGACGATGGACGACAAGCGCTGTACGCAAGTAAGATTCTCATCCGATATCGCTCCTGAGCCAATTATCGGGCGAAAAGAACTGCTCATGTGTACCTAGCCTTAGTAAATGTGGTAAAAATTCACAAGAATTCGCAAGAATATCACATGCATTCACGTCTAAAAATATAAAAATAGAGAATTATTGTTTGCACATGATTAGATGATTGAACTCAGCAGAGCTTCATGTCATTAACTCTGGTAAGTAAATGATCCCAGGCAAAGTAATAATTTGCTTTGCTTAGTGAACATTCTGTATTCCTTTACTAAATCAACCCCATTGTATTCAGTCCACGTAGCAAAGAAAGTGATGTGATCCGACATGCTGTGCTGTGTGATATGGTTGCATGAATCTTACAACTAGAAAGATAAAAATACGAATGCTTTTGCAGATGAATCTCATTTCTTTTGTGTATTTAGATATTTTCTTGGAGGTCAGTTTTAATTGTAACTTAATAAAAACGTATCCTAATACAGGTACTGCACATTGTCTAAAACAAAAAGAAGCTGAAACAGGAAAAAAGTTACTAAAGGTCCAGATAGGTTTAGCTTTCTGTCTGGGAGGCACAGGATTTATATAATTACTTGTTAATTCATTGACTCCCTACTTTACCTTTTCACATTGCAAAGCATAATGAATGCCATAATGTTATCTGATTATAATTAGTCTATCAGCTTAAGGTTCTGGATATAAAGCTCACAGCAGAGAGAAAGATAGACATAATACTGTTTAATTTGAATGTGATAGACACACACAAAATAGAATAAATGGATTTTATTACAGTCTGCAGTACAATCCTTTAATATTTGGATTATAGATTTTTTCAAATGAAAGAAGATCAATAAAGAAAAAGTAAATCTGCTTTATCTTTGACACACAATGTTCTGCTTGCATTTGCTAAGATTTTTAGGTAGAAATAATGTAAAAAATATAGGGCATGATCTTGTCTCCCTGTATGGACCAAATACAAACTGGTGGATTTTATTCAAAACTCTTAGAATTTTTTTACCACTTGGTAATCATCTTGGGGCATACGGCCTGATTGATTAAAGCTCTCCAAGGCTGTAGGGAGCATACACTTTCATCAATGAAGCTGGGTGATCCAGCAAACCTTGAAAGGATCTGGTCCAGGATTTAAAATATTTGCTAACAAATAGCAAATAACTGTAAAGAAACCTATTCCAGGTATGCTGGATAACCCAATTTTGGGGAGCTTTAATAAATCAGGCCTTAGAAAACAATTAAATTGCACATAGTACTGGCATAATAATATACTTGCATAAGGCCTGGGAGCATTGTCAAATTACAAAAAAAAATAGAATTCATAATACCAAAAATCACAATGCCACATCAAAAGGGTTAAGAAGTTGAAAAACTATGTAGGTTTTTTTCAGGAAGTAAATATAATACACTTTAAGTTTCATGTAAAGTGGACATTAACTTATAAGGAAATATCTAGAAATGTTAAATTTGTCTAAACAGTACTCCAAAAGTTTACCTTTTGTCTTAAATACCTGAATATACACATTATTTACCTACAACCAAAGCTTTACTGTAGTCACTATTGTACTGAACACTGTTTTAGAAGCTGTATCTCAGTACCTGCAGTTCAGCAATCTCAGAATCTTCTTGCTTCTGCTTGGTCTATTCCTTGGATCTGTGCTTGTAAATCTCTTTAGCTGGTGCCTATTTGTTTCTTTTTATGTCCGATCACCCAAAAACAAGGTTCCAGCTCCAACATGTGTAAGCAAAGCCCTATCTCTACCGAGTTTGCCATTTTTACACAAGAACTCAGTTTAGGTGCAGGTATGGTAAGCCACTAACCGAGAAAATATTATATTCAGGGAACCTATAGGGTTATTATGTGAAGAGTATTTTGCCTCCTTTTTGCCTTTTTAGGCTCAACCTTTGTAGTACAGTTCCTCTGCTACTATGATTGCCCTTTCTGTCCTAATACTGCTGGCAAATATCATGGAAATTGCCCTATTGTTTTAAGTTACTAAGATGTTAATTTATTACGACATAACATATAACATAAAAGGCCTATAACAAGATAATTTTCAATAGAAATTGTCTTAACAATCATTTTCAATCTATGAATCTCTAATTCCCATGACCTCCACACACACACACACACACACACACACATATATATATATATATATATATATATATTCTGTATTCAATTCTGTAATTTTACAGATTAATTGGCTCATCTCCCATGGTAATTGAACTAATAACAGACATTAAATATCTCTTTACCTGGATGAGCTAACCTGCAAGCATTAACAATGTTTGTAGGCTTGCCATTGGAACTAAAACAAGGAGAATCCAGCTGGGGAAATCATTTACCAAAAACAGAACAGTGCTCCAGGAAATTATTAATATTTCACAACCCCTTATATTCATTTGGTAGGGAACTCATGGTTTAAAGATGGCTAATGTCACTGGAAGTACAAACCACATTTTCTATTGTAGTTTATTCCTATAGAAGTCAAAGGGAAATGCCAGCTTTAAACTGTAAACATCAAAAATCGGTAACATGAAATGGAGCAAGCTGTGTATGATCTGAAAATAGAAAGCATGCATAATGAATAATCCTAAAATTCATTCATAAAGCATGGATGATTACATGTAAATGTAGAAAAAATGACTTTCATGTACATTCCAACGTGAGGAATGATTTCTCTAAGAACAGGCAGCATATGTGATTGAGGGCATACATTCACCACACATCCCCTTAACTAATAAAAGGGAAAGCTTAATATCTTTGCTCTGTAGAGGTGTGATCCCAGGAAATATGAGCATTTAGTTGTGTGTCAACCTTTAGAGAAAAATGCACCGTATTCTACTGCAATATGTCCTTGTGAAATAGGATCTTCCTCTAATAAGACCCAAATAACTGAAGTGTACAGAAATTTTACATTTTTGACTGCTTAAAAAATCCATCCAGTCAAGAGAAATTTAGGCAACCAGAAGTTCAGACTATTGATTTACAAATGCATCCAGCAAGGTATGTAGGAGGGTAAATATAAGCACATTCCTCTTCCAATTCATAAATCTTTGAACACAGATAGTCCAACTGGTGGAAATTGGCAAATCCTCTTGTAATGATTGGAGTAGAGAGATATAAAGCATCTCTTTTATTGTAAACCTCCTTATTGATTAAGAGTGAACAGGTAGGATTTATCCCCCAAAAGTTGTTGATATGTAAGGGGACCAATACCAGGAAATTATATGATTATGTAACTAAATTAAAGGGGAATATAAAGGAAAGACAGGCTTTTAATAGGCATAAATATTAAATAAGTACATTTTATTTAAGAGAGTTTGTAGCCCTATTAATAACATAGACATACTGTGCTAGATACATTCAAGAGGTGATTAAACCAAACAGGACTTATTAGAATTGCTACTTATACCGTGTTTTCAATATCACATGGGTGTCAAAAGTATGTGGATGACTTGTCTCAAGTTCTCGACGCGTTTCGCCCTTAGGCTTCTTCAGGGGATGATTGAGTTCAGGATGCTGTTCATAATAACAGTTGAAAATCAGATACAGTAATTAGTAGATCCAAGAATGGATGGAATTATGTTATTTTTGTATGTTTAGTTTTTTTTTGATACAATGTGGCATGGACTAGATTATTTATTTTTGTACTTTGCACATTGTCACTCCTGATAAAACCACTGTAGTTGTGGTTTATATTTGTGTATTAAAACATTCTTGTTGGTTTATTTAGAAAGGCATAGTACTATATAGTGGGGCAAGCAACCCATATCTTTAGTGTCCTTCAGTATTCTCTATCCTTTACCTCCCTAGAAGGTTATGATTGAGGAGGTCATAAACAGGTCATTGAAAAAGTAAAGAAAACAGGATATGAGGTGGGCATATTAGCTTGAATTCAATACAGAGGGCAAATGGAAGTCAATGGAGAGATTTGCAGAGAAGAAAAGGAGATGGGAAGTAGTGATAAAAATAAATAAGTAAGTAAATTGCAGTAGTAGAGGTAAGAAAGAATGAGAGTGTGTAACAGGAGTTTGGTTATCTCTGAAGATAGTAGGGTGCATATTTGGGTGATTTTGTATAGGTGGAAGTATCCTGTGTATCTAAGGTTACTGGAAAATCGATGGGGAAATTTGATCTTCTGGCCGGACCCTTCAGCACAACTAAAGTGAGGCACCCCCTGCTGACCACACATGTCCCACCACTATGCCCCACCCACCCAAAACCCTACTTGTGGCTGTGCTCAACTGCCCCCCATGCAGCTGCACACTCTAAACTTCCATATGTCTGGCCTTCATAGTGGCATTAAATTGTTGTTACATGGAAAATATATATTAAAAGCTGACAAATTTGAGGAGACTAGACTGAATTAAAAAACTGTACTTTAATTTTGTTCTTTGGGTAATCAATATCTTTGCTATCCTTGTTTTCCTAATATTGAGAGCTTATTTGTCTCCCATAATATTTTGGTTGATTTGAGGTCAGCTTTTACATCAGTTTGTTGTGCGCCAGGAAGCTACCAACCACACTTTCACACCATGGTTGTTCAAAAGTTCTCAATATTCCACACTCATCCAGGCATGCAGTCTGTATTTCCAGGATCGGGAGGACAGATGGTTTGCCAAACTTTTTATATTAGACAAAGCCACATGCATGTCAACATTGGGAATGTAAAGCCTCTTTTCCTTGAAAAGTATCCTTGTCACAATGTTGGGGTACAAGGGCTTTCTCTCCGACACCTTGTGACTATAAAAGAAGGAGGTAGTAATATAGAGCCTTACAATGGCAAAGGTCCTTTTTCATGATGGGACTGGATACACCCTAATCATAGAAATAACTTTCATCTTACACAGCTGAAATGAATGTTGTGGCAGAACACTGAGTATACAAGTTCCAGGGTACTAAAGGTTACCAATTTCCTTCACTAACATGGAACTAGTATATGGATAAATGATAGCAGCCTCATTAAGATGCTTTTGGATTTGTTATAGAAGCTGTACAAATGACTAAAAGTGTGTAACAGTAACATAGACCTGAGAATTACACATTTCCTATATCACAGCTTCCTATCACATTTTCTAGCCATTGCTAATTCGCATGATAACATAAAAAAAAAACAGTTTGCTACTTATGCATATTTCTTCAAAACAGAGTTTATTTTGTTTATATTGTTTTTGCTTATCTTCAAGTCACCGACTTTCTATCATTCACTGTTTGCTCCCGGACACAGTTTTTTCGTTGCTTAAAGATCAAAGTTAAAGAAACTGCTGCTACTATTGCTTGCTCTATAATGTAAGAAAAATGTGCTACAGGGACCATAGTCACTGGGCTCCAGTGCAGTACAATAAACAAATAGTAAAAGTAGCTGAAGCAGCTTATGTTTAAAAAGAACAGGACGTTGTTAGCTTTACCAACCAAATGGAATCAACAGTCTGTTTTAAACATGCACTGTAAAATGTAAAACAAGATGTTGCATTTTGGAATTTTCCTAACCATAAGACCAATATGGGATTATAGTTCCATTTAACAAGGCTCTGAACCCTATATAAAATACCACAGCCAGTGGTACTGACTGTTCATCTGGACACAGCAATCATAACAGAATACATACCGGAGTTCATTTTCATTGCTCATTCTTCCATGCCCTGAAAAGTTTCAGTGGGCAGCTACAATTTGGCCAAAGCTGTAAAACTACAATGCCTTTACCTAGCAAGGAAAGGTAAGTAATAGCTCCATACATGAAGTAAACACACATTTTGTTTTAAGTAATGAAGTTCATATGGGGGTGATGTCATGTTATTCAAGCATATAAAAAGCTGGGAAGAGCCTAAAAGAACAGATGAAAAATCTACAAGATACAGTGCTTAAAAAGTTCTTTAACAGTGGCAATTTAATGTATTTAATGTCATTAATATCAACTACTTAGCAAGTATCACTGAGTATTAGGATGGGATTACCTGGCATGGAGGGGGGGGGGCATCTTTATTTTATTAATCAGCTATGGAGTTAGAAGTACCTGCTGAATCAAACAGTATATTCTATGCTGTATGTTTAATCTAGAATGAAGGTCAGGGATAACACTTAATCCCTAAATCCAATTATTTCCTGCTTTTATCTTTAGAGATCAGGTTTTGTACAGTTTAACCTTACCCAGTAGATAAATACTGCCCTAAGGTATGCATTAATGGTAACGAATACTTTTATATATAGAAAGCACACAGGTTCCTGAACAAGGCAGCCTACATTTTCATTACTCTTGAATTTAAAACTAATCCCAAGGTATATTATATATATATATATATATATATATATATATATATATATATATATATATATATATAGATATATACTTACACACTGTAGCTATCTTTCTATTTATTTTTATCTTGTTATTTTTAATTCTGACTCAACTGTTTATAGGTTTTCCAGACAATTTAGGATGGAATATATTGAGTTTTATCCAAGAAGGAGAAAAATATGGTAATGCTAGGTAACTAATCAATATTCATTTTTACACTAATGCACTGATAAAGGTAAAGCTCTCTGGGGCCTTGCATTTTTAAACATTATTTATGCGTTTTGGTTTGCCTTACTAAAACAAAAATATCTGCATCAAAGAGGAAGTCTGTGTCAGTCTTCATGAGAACCTATTTTTTTCCTTCAATGGAACATAAAATGCATTTTTTTTTAATGAGAAATAATACTAGCAACACACAAGGCATCATATTCATTTTGAATAGCACTTTTAAAAGAAGTGAAATGCACTTGAGCTAATAAAGCATGCTACAAGACACAATTAGGCATTCCTAAAAAAAAGGGTGAGATGGAGTTTTGGTCTGCCAATTTTAATGGAGTTTTCATTAAAATAAAAAATTGCCACTTACCTTTGCTTCCACAGATTCTTCCACAGCTGGCCTCGATTCAGTCCTGCACCATCCTCTTCATCCGCGTGGGGAGGAAGCACTGGACCCTGCCATCTTTTTTCTATTTTCTTCTTCTTCTGCCTATGTCACCTGATCTTGCCCTGAATGGGCACAAGATTGGGGGAAGTATCCTCTCGTAAATGTGAAAAAAGGGTGCTGGTCTCACTGAGCATGTGTGAGATATAGGAGAATATTTTTTCATTCCCGGGAAAAGCCCTTTTGGGCATGCGCTAAAGGAGCAGCCTGGAGACTCCTGGGATACCTACATCACATATCCCAGGGAGGCTCTGGCCCGCATTTTTCCTTTTATTAAAGGGTTATCTACTCTTTCATATAAAATACAAATTGTGGGTATAGGTCCACTTTAACTAACCACAAAAGTGGGAACTTGGCCAAAGTGTAAAATAGGTGTAAAATGTTAAAAACTTCAACAAAGACTGCTACAGTTGCTCTAGTTCAGTAACACTTGACATGAACATTTTCTCCTGGAATATATGATCACCATTTTATCTATAAATTCTGAGCAACAGATGCATAATGTATACTATTAGATTTGAATACATAACATACTGTATATGGTTTGTATGATCATGAGGACTTTGAGATATTTAATATCAATAATGATGTGGAACAATATCACAACCTAATTGAATAATAATGATCCCAATTATTCAGATTTATTTCAGCCCAGATACAGTGCTCAGCAGGATTGCCAAATTTAGGCTATAGAAACTCTTTGATCATAATGTAATTTAGAAGATTCAAGTTTTTACTGAAGTACCATAAAACCTCCTTAGTATATCAAAAAGAATAGTAAAAGCATTTGTGTGGAAAAGGTGTCAAATGCTTTCAGCTGAATGCTTGCCCTAGAGTTTGTATAGGCTTTGGAAATATATATTTGCTTTTACAAACCCTAGTTGCTTATTATATGTTGTGAAATCCTATTGCAATATGTTGGGAAATCCTATTGGTACATTTCATAATGGTAAATCATAGGAGCTTGTAATGGCTGGAGTTAGAATTCCATGGAAATAGACTTCACAATGGTCAAGGGGTGGTTATTTCCTTTTGGGGAGATACCTGTTGGAGATACCTGTTGGAAGTTGTTTTTGTATAGGTCGACGTTGGCCTCGTGACAGATAAAATGTGCAAGGTTGGGCTGCCTCTGGTGGCCCTTCACCTACAAAAGCTAGAGTTTAAAACTGATTTGATTGATTGGTTTTCCCAATTGATTGAAAGTTTAAATGATTGGGATGTTTCCATTATATGACTTTGCCACTTGCTTTTGCTGGAGGCAGACTCGAGATTTAGAACCTCAATCAGATTTTCCTTTCTGTCTATGTAAATCAGGGAAATCACGCCACGCATTTGACTGTTGTCACTGTTTCCCCACTGAGTGGGCATTTATTTACACAGAGACATTGGCAGGCCATCCATTTGCTTAACCCCAACTAGTCCAAACGCCAAGACCCCAACACTTCCAAACAGGGATACAAACAACAATAACAATAGTACAAAGCTTCCAATCCTTACCCTTATCCTAAACAATAAACAGAGTTCTGCTTTAATACATCTTTGTTACATTGTTTAGTGTTCATATAACTCTTGCTTTGAATGAAGGAATTTACAGCAATACATGTTGTTCCAAACATTATGTCACATACAAAAATGTTTTCTGTTTGGGCATTTTGGATAGGCTGACGATGCAAGGAATTGGATCTTTTTTTGTGATATAGTGCACAAGTGTTTTACTGTGCGTCATAGTGTTCTGCAATTAAGGTACATTGGTCTTATTTGGTTTTAGTTCATTAGGTTTTGTTAGGGTTCAGTTCCAAGCACCAACATACAATAATTGTGGTAACATATATTAAAATGCCCTTTACTGCAACACATAAATCTATTGGACCCTAAAGCTGTTATGTGCTTTGAATCCTGAATGTGCAGTTCCTATTCAAACTATGTCATGTAATAGAAGCTCTACTTAAAATATCTGTTCAGTAGAAGTTGGAACAAGTCGTCACTAGGGATGGGCGAGATTTTTAAACCCGATCTTGCAGCAAATTTGGCCGATCGAGATTGAATTTTCCTAAAAAAAAAAAAAAAACTGCGGGCTGTACTGATCAATGAATGCAGCCACTGCTTGCGATCTTCCAACTTCCACTGCCTCGAGTTCCAACCTGTTCAGTTTGCATCAAGTAGGCTCTTAGTACATAATTGTAAATAGATCTATAGAAGAACATTCAGTCAGATTTCAAGATCTATGGTCAGCTGATAAATGCTAAGCGGTGACACATGGAGGCAGACAGAGTGATTTACCCGGCTAGAACAGTTTCCCTAAATGACAATACTAAAACAATGTACAGCCTATAGATTATTGCAATTTAAATAATTCAAATAATATTGTCCCTTAATGAAAGTTTTACTATGTAGATATTTTTTCACACAAGTAAATCACAGAAAGAAAATTTATGCTGAGAAGGTTAATAAACAATAAATGGTAAGGTGGTATTATTAAAGATAGAAAAGTAATTTGATGAAAACAATTTGATGGAAGTGATTGTGTATTCCTGAGCATAATGTATGCCGGGGAACACAAGAGTTATTACTCTCTGTTAAATTTTACCCTTTAATTATATGACTAGTTTGGAGTTTTAGAATGACTGTTGGTGAAGAAAAGATGTAATGTGACTACCAGCCTGTAATAAATCTTGTCACCATGAAGCATGCAATTTATCACAGGTTTCATAGCTTAATGTATTCATTGTCCCACTGTGCAGAGATATTTACTGGGTTAGATACAAGGGAAATGTTCGATTTAACCTAGATCTCAAACACCCACCCAAACAGGTTTACATGCAGAAGCAATTAACTGCACCCATAATTTAACACAGACTTGTCTGTAAACCCATGTGAACACAAACGTGAAGATAATAATAATGAGATAATATTGTAATATGCTATATGGTAAAACTGCAAATCAAAATACATCAAATAAACTACCCTCCAAGATATAAAAAAATATATAAAATCAAAAATAATATGAAAAATTTAAAAATTTTAGATCTATTGCACCATTTTTTACATTGTTTATTATGATGTGTTTATCTTTTCAAAAGCTCTGTATTGCCCCATTATTAGAATTATGATAGAGAAAGGTGTTTTTTTTTTCCCTAGGTGTGGGGGAAGAAAGTGTTTGTTACAGCAAAATAATAATAGTATAGTAATATATAGTATATAAAAAAGATTTTTAGTTTAAAATCTAATTTCTTTAAAATGTTGCCAATTTGAAAGGGGGGATAATCAGATTTAGAACATGTGGTTTTATTTTTTTCTCTTTTCAATAAATAATTTAAAAATAACACATCATGGATGTATTTGTGTAATGTGTATTTTATTCATGTTATTCATTTTGTTTTAGCATTTCTATTGATTACTGTTTTGAATGTTATCAGAGACACATGTATTTGTTGCATGGGTTTATTCCTGAGTCAAAGCATTTTCAGGTTAAAATATATACCTAGGTTTGTATTTGAGTATATGCAGTAAACAGTGAAAAAAGTTAAATTTAAAGGGATACAAAAAATATATTCCAAGATTTACTCAACCTTTTCACAAAGTTTACACTTATTTCATTATAGAAACTTTTAATTAGAAAATTTATGGAGTAAAAGTTGACAATTTTCTAAATAAATCCTATGTAAAAATGTGTAAAATTTGGATATAAAATATATGTGAAAACATTTACAAAAAAAACCCAATATAATATTTTTAATTTTCCAGCTAAGGCAAAACAAAATTTTTAAAATATCCATGTTTTTTTTTTCAGGAATTAGGCTTTAAATTCTAATTTTTGCTTAGACTTCCAGTGAATTTTAGACATGCTCACTCATCATTAACTGGTTACCTAGAATGCAAAAATTCAAGAAAATCCTACAATGTACAGGGAATGTATAGTTCACGCAGTAGTTTTTGTTCAAAAGACTACCTTAAAATATAAAACCTACACATATGTTCAAGGGAACAGCCATATTTGTATAATACAGGCTTTTCTTTCTGATTTATATATAAAATGCCCTTGTTATGTGACTGATTATCTGTATAGCTTTTGGAGTACCCCTATCATGTTAAACGTTTAGGAGCTGCCACTGGAAGGAAGCAATAATATATATTTATATTATTTTTATATTTTAACAAATATATGCCATGGTATTTCTCATACAATGTTTAATCCATTCTGTTGTACCTTCTCTCTATATTTCCATTACTTGGCTGGTTACAGTCAAATAAAAGTCTCCTTTAGTAGATTTGGCCAATAAATTCTGGCTTTAAACATATAGCAGTTTAATGTATTGTAACAGAATATAAATGAAAGATTACTGTGAAGATAACCCCTGTCCCAACCTCAGCTCCAACTACCATAAATACATTTCCTCAGTTTATTTAGCAGAGCCTTGGATGAATGATACTTTGTTTTACTTGTCAGTAACAAGAGAAATTGAAATCTTTTTTAAATCTCAGAAGATGCACTGTGTATACATCAGGTGGAGCAGTGATTAATGACCAGTGTTTTATATCTGTAAATAAATACATTTACCGCTTTGTGTGTTGGCAGGTGACTTGGCAGACATAGAGGAATAAAACGACATATAAATATAATGAAAAAAAACTTCAATAAAAACAGTAATACTTTGTGTTTAGTCATTAAATCATAAACCCAGTAATAAAAAGCCAATCCAATGTAAAAGGTAAAAATAAAAAATAAAATAAAAAGTTTATTCTAATCCAAGGAGGGTATTCTTCCCCTTTCCCCATACCCCACAGTTTACTGTCTCATTCATTGGTTCTTCCAGCCCACCTCCAAATCATTATAGGACACTGTTGTGATGTGACGGTTGGTTGGCAAAATCACTGTTTTTTGTATTGTAGCTTTTTTGTTAATTGTGTGTTGTGTGGCAACCCTTTTTTAAGAATTATATCTCCTATGCATTTAGCTGGGAGTGATTAATTGCATTCTAGATGATTACGTGTTCACATAATTAGACTACATTAGGGACATGCTTACCTTAAAAAAAAGAACTACACCAGGTAGGAATTTGTGGTCTGCGTTAGTACATATAAAGTTTTTTGAGAAACCCAAGTTACAAGAGAAAGTTGTTTTGTTTTTCTCTGTTTACCTAAAGAGGAACTAAACTCAAAACAGAAAAAGAAAAAAAAAACTCACCTTCAATCCCGCAGGGCAGTCCGATCCCTCGGAGGGTGTCTTCCATAGAGTCCCACGTCGTCGTCCCAGAGCCGGGTGATAAGGATGAAAAAGAATTGCTGCTCTCACTGCGCATGTGTGAGATTGGCAAATTTTTTTCTTTGGGCAAAAAGGTAAGCACAGAAGGAGCGCCCAAGAGCCTCCCGGGATGCCTGGCGTAGGTATCACAGGAGGCTTTGTGCCTAGGCGATTGAGAATTAGGGGGCGTTTTTTTTTTTTTAAAAAGGTGTTGCACTTAAAAAAGAAACAAAGAACAGAATTTTTACCTTACAAAGGGTTGTTTAGGTACACTTTAACCCCAGTGAGTTTTTTTCTTTAGTATCTACTTTACTGCCTTCCTGATATGGACATATCTTTGTGGCTTTCTGCAACAAGGTCTTTTTTTCTGAATGGACCAGAGGGTGACAGGGTGGACAGGTAATAGTAACAGGTGAGCACAAGTGGCAAGTCAGTGGGAAGCGAATCTTTAGGGACCAGGACTCTGGATTACTTGTGCGCATATTTTTTTCTAACACACTAGATATTTTGTTTCATTTTATTACACATATGTGCAATTTTTTCATAATGTTTGTGAAAATGTCATAATTTGTATGTGCAAACCTAGCTTGTTTTGACATTGCAAAGTAAAACAGGAAAATTATCTCCTAAATTGACATGCTAAACTTCACTTTGAGCATTAGCATTCCTCTGCCTTACAATAAATTAGCACTGATATGTTTCATAAAGTTGTGTATATATTTTCATGTAAGTATCTGAGGCTGAGTTTAACAGAAAAAGGAAAGGTTGTAAAAGAAACCTTTTCATTTTTACCTAATTCTTCCTAATTAGATCCAAACAAAAATAACTATTATCCAAATCACCTAGATCATTGAAGATGCGCATTTGGATTATTTTGTACTTGAAAACTCTGAAATAATCAACTAGCAAAATAATTACTTACATTCCCTACTCTGATCATAAATACTACATATAGAGAGAGAATAAGTATGTTTTCATCTAATGGTATAAAGAATTAGGGTATGATAATTAAATGTTAAAGTAAAACCTTGGCTATTATAAATCTATAACCAAAATCTGTGGTATCAGTTAGAGGCAACTTCTCGCATCCTCCAATTTTAATATTATATATTAAATAGAAAAATGTACTTTTTACACTTTGTATTGTTCTATAAAAGAATAAAGCTTAACCTTCATTTATTACCCTGCATTACACACTCAAAACAAATTACTCTTGAGGTATGATAAATTACATTCCTAATGGTAAAATTACTAGATTTGGTATCTGTTAAAGTGATATCCTATTGTTTTCTTCCTTAATTGTCAGTTTTAAATGAAACTAGACTAGCGTCACTTGTTAAAGTAGACTAAGAGCCTATACTTGCTGACAACAGGCACTTCTACAAGAGGTAATCTCTCCAGAACTTGACAGGGCTTACTTCAAAGCATTTCACGCTGTCACGATTCCTGAATTTCCCTCTGAGTGCTCTGAATATTGTAGAAGTATAACCTCCTGTACTAGATAAAGTATTGAGGAAAATCCATCTTATCTTGTTCGTTTTTTGGAAAGTAATATATTTAAGCAGTAGTGGAACAGCATCCTTTAAAACTTATAAAAAATAAGTTGTCATGGATACAATCGTGTGGTAGACTATATTATAAATGTATGATGAATGTGACAGTTTTTAGAGGGCTGCCCCTTAGGAAAAGATAAATTGAGTCATCCTGTTCTGTAGTATTCATAATGTTTATGATAAAAATCCCATGTGAGTAAATATTAAACATGTTGAAGATGCCTGTAAAATAACAGCTATAGGCTATTTGACATGCATACCTACTGCATACATTGGTGATGATTAGCCGTTAGCAATGCATGCTCATTACAATCCTAAGAGCAGCCATCTAATATAACATTATGGTTTTCTGGATCAACAGATCAATTCTAATCATGCTTTCCCTCTGGTCTTCTCAAGAAAACATGGTTGTTCATTAACAATTCTTGAAAGATCTTTCCCAAGATTGCCCAGCACATACCCATTCTTACGTCAACTGTATGAGCAGTATATGCACCATGCATTGGGAATAGGGTTTTCTGCATTTATAATTCATTCCAATAGATTGCCTCAAAGGAAACTTCTGTAATATTATTTAGTGTTACTAAACATACAAAGCTGGCAAAAAGAAACAATTGTTTGCTTTATTAAATGTCTGTTTTTGTATGTAACCATTTTTTTACTGCTTATAAGTTATCACACAAAGATCATGGTGTTTTTTTTACAATACCGGTAGTGCCCAGGTTACGGACATCCGACATACGAATGCCTCCTAGATACGAACAGAGCTTTCCTGCTCACTCGTGTGCAGAACGGAGGCTTGAAGGGGCAAGGGGGCGGTTTGCATGACATGAAGAAGAAATCTTTTCCTAAACACAGCTGAGGTTGTGGGTGATCCTAGGGGGTGAGCTTTTTCTGCAGCCTCTTGTAACTCTTTAATGATCAAGACAAACTCAGCAGTTGTTTCTTTTTGCATATCAAAGCACAGCTTGCTCCAGAAGTAATGAATGTCTAGACTCCAAAAAAGTTGCTTTTTTGCTTTGTTTGTGATTAACTCACAGTGAGGATTTTATACAGTAACTGACACCACATTGCCCAATAATATGTTGAGACAAACATTTGTCCTTATTGCATTTATTAAAATAATGTACCTCTTCCAACTTACATACAAATTCAACTTAAGAACAAACCTACAGTCTCTATCTCATATGTAACCCCGTGACTACCTGTAATTTTTAGTTGTGAAGGAACAATAAAGAACCTAATACCCCAATGAACTAATGACTAGTGGATAAAATTTAGTCATAATAGGGCTTGTAATGACACAACAATCTTTAGGTGGCTGAAGAAGTTTTCCAGCATGTTGTTAAACTGCAATATGTCAAGATTAGTACATCTTTCATCTAGGCTGTTTTCCTTTATATACTGTAAATTTACTGCAAGGACTGGTGTTTTAAAATTTGAATGAAAGGTAAACCTGTTTAAATATTGTCCCATGCATTGTCCACAACTTTGTTGCCATAAATAGGAACTAATTTCTAGAAGGAAACTGCACCACTAGATTTCCACATTTAAAAGTATGAACTAACGTACTTTTTAAATGCAGATAGGTTATCAGCAGAATAAAATACAATGCACTTTATTATAAAGCAGCATACTGGCCTAGTATCTCAGGCCCATTTCACACTTGTGTTTGAAAACCAAATGGTTAGCCAATTCCAAGTGCATAGCAAACTACTGCCATGTGCCCAGGAGTGGCAAACTGGACCACAGATCAATACGTTTGCATGGGATGTCCTTAGGTTTACGGTGGCAGTGTGGTTCCCCCTCCAGAGGAATAGTGCCTTAAAAGAGCTAAGGAGGTTAGTCTTGCCAATGGGGGGCACAGACAGAAAAAAAAAACACACAGAGGGCCTAAACTTTCCTCACTTTATTCCAAAAAGTTTTGCTTAGAGATATACTTTAAAATGTTACCTGTTTTCTCAAATGCCTGCTTTCAATGCGCTGATCTGATTACCTTAATTTTATTACACTCTAGAGCTGCTTGTGTTATTTTCTGACCTAGTTGTGTTTCTGGGTTTAGATATGCTTTAATTGAGTGTGATAAAATATTTTAGTGTCTGCAATGCCATAAAAAAAGGAGTGCAGTACAAAAAAAGTCAGTGTGACTTTTGAAAGATGGAATATTGAAAGATAGATCATTATTTTCTGAACTATGGACAGAAAGTGAATAACCACTTAAGAATCAGAAATACCTAACATGTAAGCATACAGTTTTCTATCTAAACAATTGTTTCCCCCCTAACAATATCATATCGCTAACAGCTTTATGCTTGATGCCCATAAATACAATGACCTATAGTACTGCATCTTTTGTCTGCATGAACAATGCAAGAGATCATGCTTTCCAACTCAACCAATCTTCCATTATTCTCACAGGCTATTTTTAGCCAGCACTTTTGCTACTCATAATTCCTCAAACAGAATATCTGATGATCTGATTACCTTCTGAGTTTGCACTGCCTATAGGTCTTAAAGCATTGCCGTTTATTTATCAGCTGTTGTCAGAAGCTCACATTCCTAAAAAGAAAAAAATATAGAAACCAGTGTTTTAGCTGCTAAAGAGGTTTTATTTCCCCCACCCTTAATTAATTAATTACTTACAAAAGTTGGAAATGCTGTTTTCTGACCTAGTTGTGTCTGGCATTCTCTGTGGAAAAGTTAAATTTGGAGCTGTCATAATTGTGATTGTTGGAATACATGGAAAGTGTTTACTTTCCTACTTTAAAGTAATATGAGATGTTACAGGACCCTGTGCTTATATACAATGAAACTCATTGGAAATGTTCATGCTATATTATATTTTGACTTTTTTAGCACTTAAAAGAAATGATCACATTTGCACATTTTCATTAAGGAAAATATAATTTACCAGACAAAATTGGTATATTTCAAGCCACCAATGCACATGTTGCATTCACTCTTGTTGTGCAGGCCTTTGTAAATCTCCAGACTCTATTTACTAGGGAGAATTCAGAGCTCTAGTTTAACATATCCAGTATTCTGGAAATTCTAGGCTGTTTAACTGATCGTGCTACGTGCTGCGCCAAGGTGCAGCTAGCAGTAGGCAGTGGGGAGTGTCAGAGTTTTAAATTCAAATAAAAACACAGATTTTGTTTGGATAACACTGTTACAAAAATATTATTTTTCTTTGTCAAGTTCACTTAATATGGAAAAATAATATTAAATGCTGGAATCATTTAGTACAGGTAGTCCCCAGGTTACATACAGATAGGGACTGTGGGTTTGTTCTTAAGTTGAATTTGTATTTAAGTCAGAACAGGTACATTATTTTAATGAATGCAATTAGTACAGATCTTTGTCTCATCATAAAATTAGGCAGCATGGCAGAAACCTCCTGCCATAATGCCATTTCTTGTACCGTTAGTGTAATGTAGTGTTAGTGTTCAGTGTAATCTCAGATGAGAGCTTTGTATGCCTGTAGGTTTCATCATTTACAATATGAAGATCTCAATAGCTGCATCAAGCTTGTGTAAACCTACTGATTCCAAACCATATGCAAAATCTATGTACCTGTTATACTGAAAAATATTTAAACACATGAAACACAGGCTAATAAAAAGAAGATTTTGATAATATTACCACTAATACATTTCTAAATCATGTCATGTGCAAATGAAAAAAGTTAACAGGAAATTGACTTTTACATAATTAGCTAATTAAAGTAATTTATGTTAATTATTGTTTAATGGTTGTGTATAGATTGCCTCCTCCTTTAAGAAACATGTCTTATTATACTGTATATTTTTATCAAAGGGTATGGAAACTGTCTTTGGAAAGCAATATTGGATGTCGAACAAAGTAGTACAATTTAAAAAACAAAATTATACTTAAACTACTGCAAATGTTAAAAGTGCATCTATAATGAGAAGAACTTGTTATATAATGGTACGGTCACATGGATTATAATAATATTCTGAGTCTAAATAAAGTATAACTGCAGTAGGATCATTATGGAAATGGTAATCCTGCATAAAATGACCTAAGATTTCACTTAATAGAAGAGGTTGTTTTTCTATATTTATTCACACAGCTGCTAAGGTTGTAAGTTTAAAACTAAAAAGAATTTCAGACGCAATTAACTAACCTTTACACATAGACTATAAATACATCTGCCTTAGTAAGGGAATAATTTGGTAAAGAACTACACAATTTTATCACATCCTAAAAGGTTTGTTTATTGGCTGATCAATAGCCACTAAAATGTACATTGAAGACATATGTTTTACAGATGCATATGCTCCATGCTAGGTTATCCTTGTTTAATTAACTTAATGTTTTTATACCACATTTTGCCAGTACTTAGGTGCTGTTGTGACCTCAGGCACTTAAGGTGGAACTAAAGTCCCACTTTACAAAATAAAGGATCAGACAGATGGGTGTTGGTGAAAGGGAAAGGAGATGTCCCGTCTTCAATAACCTGATTTACCTGCCTGATAATGCCAGTTAAATGTGAAAATGCTGAGGTGCACATGTGCCACGGAATCTCCTGTGTCCTGGGGTGAATAAACTGGCACAACCAATCAATATGGCTGATAATCATCTCTAGGAAGAAGAAGAAAGGAATTTGGCACCACCCTGTGATGGAGGCAAATAGCTTTAGTTCTGCTTTAAGATATCAGGTCGGACTCACCAATCAAGGAATGAAAACAAACACCATGGTCTTTATTGGTCATTTACACTTTTATAACACACATTTTGTTTGCACTTTTTTTGTACTGATATACATCATTCATCATGCAAAAAAAAAAACTATTAAGAGACATTGCTTGAAATAACACATTTAATAATTTGGTAATATTACAGAGACACATAAATGTAAGTCTTTTATTCTGTTAAACTTAACCACATTTTTCAACACTTAAAATCAATACCATCAGGAACTGTTTATAATAATGTACTGAAAGTCAAACTGAAATGGGAAAGCTAACATTTTCTAGCAATGTTTTTCGTGTCTTTTTTATACACTGCCTGCGGCACATACTCAGTTCAATGAAATCTTTTGGCATGTTACATTAACTCTAGACCAATTGTTGCTGGATGAGTCAGCTAAGGAGAAAGGCAAGAGCCCCCTTGTCCAAATTTTACAAATTATACTGCAGTTTTAGAGACAAAAAAACCATATCTGTGTAGAAACCTCTATGGTTTTAATCAAAAAGAATAGAACAGTATACAGAAACATATGCATCAATCGGTGGCTCAGAGGTTAACACTCTTGCCTTTGCAGCGCTAGGTCCCAGGTTTGAGTCATGGCCAGGATACAATCTGCATGGAGTTTGCAGATTCTATTTGCGTGGGTACTCCAGTTTCCTCCCACATTCTGTTAGGTTAATTGGCTTCCCCCCCTAAAAAAATTGACCTTAGATTGTATTAAAGACATATGACTATGATAGGGACATTAAATTGTGAACCCTTTTGAGGGACATGACTATGGACTTTGTAAAGTGCTGCATAATATGTTGGCGCTATATAAATACTGTGTAATAATAACTCCCTGGGAGTGCATTTTGTGGCAGACTTACCTTCCAAATCACCTGGTTCAGATCCGAGAGAGGTGCATTATTCTTAATCAATTCCTAATCATCACCTAGTCTTGAAATTAGAGAAAAATCATAACTTATGATCTCTTTACTTATAAATAAGTGATTCATAGAACAGTACTTAAAACAGAACTAAACCTAAAAATGAAAAAATTGCGACCAGGCAGGTCCTTGATTTCAGAAAGGACAGTCATTGACCCTTCTGCATTTAAACACCTTCTCTTGGCAATGTCGATTTTCTCCGGCAACCATGGCCATACAATTCAGATCTACTGGTCCATTTTTACAGATTTACAGTAAAACTTGCCAAAGTAAGTGTTTGTACCTGAAACCAGAAAGGTTACCTGACTAAAGGATTGTTGGGGGAAATTAGATTCTTATGTGAAGGCCTCATGGGGTCATACAAATGACTTCTAGCCTTTTCCTTGGTATGTAGGTCCTATACATTTAGGAATTGCTTTGAATCAGCCTGATACAGGCCAGATCTTGATCCATGTAGATTGATTTCCTGACCCCTGTTTTCAACATGTTGATTTTTTTTCTACCAGTCTCCCAAAACAGACTACTGCACTAGATACATTCATTCATGAGACCTCCATCCTTCAGTAAAACAGGATTATTATTCTCCCTTACATTAGATTATCCTTTGGGAATTTCTGACACATTACACATCAGCAGAAATCTTTATACTACATAACACATACAGTATACATCTTTATTGTTTCATACATTTTTTACCTGCCTTTTGAAAAAGGATATTTGCTTTAAAAATATGTTACAACATATTACCTTATCTCCACCTATTGAAAATGAATAAAAATATAGAATTGCTTTAGTTTCCATAATCAAATCATTTCTGTTTTTAATATATCGCCATAAATAGTGATTTTTTTAAACATTTATAAATAAATGCCAACATTGTTTTCCTTTTTTTATTTACCTTGCAGTGTGTCATACCTTAGCATGCTCATTTCATTATTTTGAATGGAGTGCTGATGTACAGGAATGGACAAAATAATGAATAATTCATTTTTTACAATACAATATACCACAATGCAGAATAATGCATGAGTTGTGGTACACTGCAATGCATATGCGTTGGAGCAGCGTTGCTTTATTGCATTGGGATGCCATTCAAATTGAATGCCGCTCTAACAAAAATAACATGATTTGTGATAACATACATTACTACAATACACGCTGTGGTAAAGATATCTTCTAGCCCTGAATGGTTACTCTGGACAACTGAAGTGACTTGCCATGGGGATGGAGGGAGTGGGGGGGGGGATAAAGATTAATATTATAGTAAATATTGCTTCCCCTTTTTCCTTTACCCATATTGATTGATTATGTGCAACATGTAGCAGTACATAAACAGCTTTCGCCTTTCTTTGGTCTGGAGCAGTTAAAACAATATATGATGCTTGCTTATTAGTAGGTATAGGTTACTGAACCTGGCACATTGCTCTTTGCCTTTTCTAGAATAAAATAAAATAACACTGCTATGTCTGCAGTATTTTTTTATAGAATTACTGAGGTGAACTAAATCCAAACAATACAAAAAGACAGCTACTTTTCTCTTTTAATGTATTGCTGAGCACATTACACTATTAAGCAGTGTTTCTCAACATTTTTAACATGGGGGAACCCTTGAAATACTGTTTAGGCCCTAAGGGAACCCCTTCTATAAATACCATTTACAGTGAAGCTAGGTAATCAAGCAAAACCCGGAATAGATTTCTTCAATGTAATTTGCTATTTGCTAGCAAATGCTTTGAATCCTGGACCAGATCCATCCCAGGTTTGTTGGATCACCCAGCTTCACTGGTGAGAGTGTATTCTCTCCAGCCATGGAGAACTTTAATGAATCAGGCCCTATATCCACAGCTCACAGTATATTAGTACTAATGGGAAGAATGCTTCTTACATTGCTGGCCAGTGAGAAGAATGTCACCCTTACAGATAGCCAAAATCATTGGTGGTGGTTAAACTGATCAGAGAGTCACAAATTGGTCATTGTATAAGCAACCACTAGAAGAACCCTAGGCTTACACAGAACCCTGGTTGAGAAATACTGCTGTAAAGACATACACGGGATTTGGAAACTTACCAGGAGATACAGCAGGTTCCAAACTTAATGCACTAAAAAAAATAAAAAAACATAGAAAACATCTGTTTCTATAAACTGTAACTGAAAACTGAATAGAGCACTCCATTTAATTTTGGTGAAGATAGACAAAAGGATTGATTACCTATGGTGCTCTTAAGAGTTGACATACAAAAATAAATAGTAGAAAGTAATTTTACAATAGAGCAGCATGGGTTTCTAAAAGTTAGGCTTTTTCTAACTACTATGATTGTTTTATGAGAAAGTATGTATGATACATTAAATGTTTTCTAAAGCATTGGATGCTGTTTCTCATAGCAGCCGGCTAAAAAGTTAACAGAGGATGTTTATATTTAGATCAAGAATGTGATGAAAGACAGGAGATAAAGGGTGTTTGTGTTAATTATGATTCATTAAGGGTTAATAAAGTAGTCTAAAAAAAGGAAAAACTTTTTATGTTGTTGTTTGGCATTGTTTTTATATAAATTATATCAAACTAAATGTGCTGTAACAAAAATACTCACCAGTGAACTGTAAGCTGTAACTGTGAGCACAACTCCAAATATTGTTTATAGGAACAATTCACACCCATAGCCTTGGAGCAGGAACTGGCTGTCAAATTGACAGCAAGGTTTTGCCACTTAGGGCAAGATGGACGAGTGCATATAAGATATGTCCAGGGTATTTATATTACTTGTTTTAGGCTATTTCTTAGACACCCAAAGGCCACATCAGGTTAAAATCATAGATAATATAAATTGAATATCACCACGACCACTAACCATTCACAAACAGTAAAATAAGCTATCACTTTTTCTACTTTCTCAGCACATGTTTTTGGCTGTTATTTGCTTGTTAAAGAAACTTTACACATATCTATATAGGTTCTGCTTGTACTGTGACCTTTCAGTGAAAGTCTTGCTTCATACATGACTAAGTTTCCACTGAGACTCATTAAAAAACTATTCTAACAGTTCTATCATGGCATTTCAAGGCTAGCAAAAGTTCAGAAGGACTGGTGTTTCTAAGAAAATAAGTGGGAATATTTGACCTTCTGTGGTCTATTTACTACACCGGGTTTGCAATACTTATGTTAGTGAAAAACTGTGTTAGGTAATAAAACTGCTTTGACTAATACTGTAATCTATTGAGCCTAGAGAAAACTTACTGACGCAGGTTTTGGAGCATTTGTTAATTGATTGTGTCTGCTAGTGTAGGTCTCTGTTAGATACAGCTAGCCTATAGCCAGACTAAGCTTTGTCTACTCTTTAATTGCTTTGTGGATATTCCCAAGTTCAGGATGGTAATTACTTCTGCCTACTATTATTTAGTGGGCACTGATATTTAGAGCTAGAGAACCACCCGATGAGTAATGCACGTGTATCCTCTCCACCCAATCAGTTGTGGTGGTGAGATGGTTGAAGACGGCAAAAAATGTGCACAACATTCTAGAGTATTCTTTCTTCCAATTGGCTCTGCCCTAGCTGTAGTTAAAAAATGACTTATGCTTAGTGTTTTATTATATTGTTACATAAAACCCCTGAGTAAACTATTACTAAAAGATATTTTCCTGCTGGGATCCTTTCCAGTGGGAACATAGCAAATGCTAAAAGTGAAGTATTCAAAAAGGGTTTCCTTGTAACACAAAGAAAGTAACTGTGGCTGGATAGGTGTAGCTGAACTGGCCACAGAAGGAAAACAACACTTAGACCCTCCTGCTGACTTACAGATTGAAGTTCTCTACTCCAGCACAGGGATGAACGAGAATGCCTCTGACATTCTCGCGAAAATTTCCTCGAACTTCTGATGGTTCCGGTAAATTTTGGCAAACTGATTTTGCGAAACCATCAGAAGATCGAGGAAATTATAACAGGAGGATTCTCAGGGAATTCACAGGATTACCTGGGAATAATTAACCTCTAGTGCCCTGGAGATCGCACACTGTTCTCAATAAATGCAGCCGCGGCTGAATTCTCTGAGAAAATCCCCAGCACTAGAGGTTAATTAACCTCTAGTGCTCGGGGATCGCAGTGGAACTGCAGAAGAACTCTCTATTGAGAGCCGGCCCTGCATTCATTGATCAGCGCGTCCAGCAAACTTTTTTTTTTATTTATTTTTTTGTTTTGTAAAATTTGAGCTTGATCGTTGAATTTACACCGGCCATTCTCACTTACAATTTCGGTAAGCGAGAACAGGTGAATTCGCTGCGAGATTGAGTTTTGAAAACTCGCCTGCTTATCCCTACTCCAGCATTATTATCAGTACAAGACAAACACCTCAACCCAGATACCATTGGATTTTGATGAAATTTGTTGAAAAAACCTGTTTCAATACTATAACCCTATCCTTGGTGTCAGGGAGTTTGCAAACGTATTGAACCTTCTAATTACATGGCTGAAGGTGTTAATTGTATGGTGTAAAACCAGGGTAGAGATGTTAAAATTGCAGAAGGTGGAAAACAGATGGTGCTAAAGTCCCCCACCCCAGTTCAGGCATAGTTATTCGAATGCCTTTTGCAAACCACTGTCACCTCAGTCAAAAAAATATGCACCCAAGCATAAGGTTACGCTGACTCCATGGCCCTGATTTATTAAAGCTCCCCAAGGCTGGAGAGAATACACTTTCATTAGTGAAGCTGGGTAATCCAGCAAATCTGGAATGGATTTCCTAATGGATTTCCTTTTTTGTTAGCTATTTGTTAGGAAATGTTTTCAATCCTGGACCAAATTCATTCCAGGTTTGCTGGATCACCCAGCTTCACAGATGAAAGTGTATTCTCTCCAGCCTTGCAGAGCTTTAAGAAATCAGGGCCTATATCTGTCCAATCTCCTCTGTTGCCTACATTCATAGGGTCCATCTTCTGACACCATACTCTTGGTTCCCAGCCATTATCCACATAACCCGCCACATTGTCCTCACTGCCTCTGCATCAACCACTGTTCAATCCTCACTCATATCCATTCTTCTCCATATTCCCATGAATTGACTTCTCGCCCCCTCATTTGAAACAAATACTAACATCTAATAACTCCATAGTACCCATCACAACCCCACCATCAGTACTCTCATTTACCCCTCACTGACTGAAAGAAACCTTGATTGTTCATGCCCCTAATACCCAACAACACGTTTACCCCTGATTAGACAGTTACTCCTCCCTCTTCAACATCCCACACTGTAAGGTCAGTCTTTTTAGAGACAAAATTCAACAAATGACAAGATTTATCCCACAAGTACCATGTATGCAGAGGAATACACAAATACAATTTTTCCTTCTAGTGAAATCAGCAAATGCAAGAGCATATTTTTCATGCCACTGACACAAGAATTTGAAATCTCCCTGACCAAGGTTGGGTGATTTTTTTCCTGGGGGAGGGGGTTCGGTACATATGTGTATTTGCATATATGAATACATACATATATATATTATGTGAGTGCGTGTGTACATGTAGATGCCTGCAAACCTATGTTAATGGCACACATTTGCACCTATTCTTACAAGCACACATGGGCTTTTTCTGTTGACTGTTAAGTAGATTTCACTTGATCTTTGCTTTGCTAACATGCAGTTATTTTAAAACATAACCATATGCCTGTCAGCTAGGTGTAAATAGAGAATTAGGTAACATATGGAAATTGCTTTAATTATAAATTCAAATATAGATCATCTATAATGAGAAGACCTAACACGTAATACATTATAGTGACAGCAACTTAGAATTAATGTGAAAGATGAATTTATATAGGTCAGGATGGATGTCATTGACTGTATTATTGTGAGATAGATAGATAGATAGATAGATAGATAGATAGATAGATAGATAGATAGATAGATAGATGGATAAATAGATAGATAGATAGATAGATAGATAGATAATAGATGGATGGATAGATAGATAGATAGATAGATAGATTGATATAGATAGATAGATAGATAGATAGATAGATAGATAGATAGATAGATATAGATAAATAGAAAGATAGATAGATAGATAGATAGATAGATAGATAGATAGATAGATAGATAGATAGATAGAAAGATAGATAGATAGATAGATAGATAGATAGATAGATAGATAGATAGATAGATAGATACTGATGTGAAGGCATCTTGATAGCCATGATTCATGCATGTGATATTTGAGGTTCATTGGCTAATTAGATGCAAGACATAGCCCATTTTATAGTCTAATGGGTCTTAGCTACTTCACACTGTGAAACAAGTAGAGATATGAAAACAAATAAAGAGCTTGCCAGATAGAGTTTAATGTAGTCAGAATAAATGGCATGTGTGTGTAGTGGAAGAAACAGCATGTGTAACTGGAAACAGTGAAGGAGAGGAGGAGGGGGATGAAGGAGAGACACAGGAGATGGAGAAAGGTAGATTCCTTTTTTTTCATGCAGGCTACCCCTCTCCTCTAAAAGAGTGCAACCCTCCCCTGAGCAGCAGGCTGATTGCAACCATTCAAGCACATTTGGTATGCATGAGCACTGCTTAAAAGAAAGGAGGTTGATTTTTTAAGGAGGATCAGGAGCTAAAGAAAATCCACTTTTCCAGCCTTCCAAGTTCCAGGGAGCATCAACTGCACAGAATTGCTACAAAGCTGGAATAGACATGTTGATGAGCATGGGATGTCAGAATCACAAGGGCTCTTTTGTCCTTTAGATACCTCTTGAGATTTATTTTCCCATTGGAATATTACAAAGGGTCATGAGTCAAATTGATGCACCCCGGCCTCTAAACTGGACCATTCGGAAGCTGTGCCATGCTGCCTTTCTACCTTCTGTAAGACTTCTAAAGGTATGAATGGACAAGGATGCTGACAGTCATTATAAACAATTATAATATCACCATCTAACTGCATTTTACTCTTCCTTGTGTTAACTTTATTTCTCTGTACTGGTATGACAGACTACTGTGTGTATCAGTATGCAGGAGATTATTTGCTTTTCATTCAGTTTAGGTATTTGCAAGTAGGGTTAAAACTGGCGTAAAAGAGAGAACAATGCTTATGTGTTTCTATCTGATAGCTGCTCTCCTAGTCATAGAAGCAATGTATTTAGATCTCTGATTAATCCAAGTCTAAAGCTGCAGCTAAATGATTTGCAACCCAGAAGTATTTCTTTATTGCTTTGGGACATATGTCACAGAGGGATAGTTAGAGGATCCATTTTCAGAGAACAAAAGACTGTCACGCTTGATATAACGCTTATTTCCTAGGTCACTGTATAACCCATGGAGACCAAAGCATCAGCTGTGTGATATTACATCCAGTAACCAAGGGGTTACTTCTTATTCCAAGAGTTAATCTTGTATGACACATTGGAAAAATTATAGCAAATGATAAAAAGTATATTTTATTAGGAGTAAAGGTGAAAAATAAAATGTGTAGACCATGCCAGTGAAATCATTTTATTTTATCTTTTATCTTTTCACTAACCAGTAAGATTGTGGTGTAATACATCTTACTGTCAAGACCCACTTCCATTTGAAACAGAACATTATGCTGTGTCTGTGTACCACAAACTTGCATGTCATTAAATATTTAACAATGCTAGAAAATGGAAGTATGTTATAAAATGAGTTTATTCTAGCACAAAGACACAAAATATAATCATCAGAAAAAAAACTTTTAATATCTATGATATATGTACAGTATATAAAGGGTGCACACTATTTACCAATTATTAGTTACATCATGGTATATAACCTTTCTCTGGCAGCTAGTGACCCATTTAACATTGTTTTGTGCTTTCGGTGTATAATTATGTTTGTGTTTAACATCTGACACATTAGGTATTAATCATTCAATTTGCTGTGTAGTGCTTTTCACATTAGATCAATATGCCTGGCTGCTATTTCTAATAATATAGAAATTTCTATCAGTGCTATGTATGCGATGTTTTCTTATAAGCCTCAGATCTACAGAACAGCAGCCAGACAAACTTAGAGTATGCCAGGTCTCTGACAGATGTCAGCACAGTAATGACAAGGGGCTATTCCAGGGGAATTAGGAATGGAGAAAATAATGGCATGCAAGCTGATGTAGAGTAGTAGAGATGTGTCCCTAAACAAGAATATAAATATATCCAGAATAACAGATGTGGTTTTTGTTCTGTAGGATTCTACCCAAACCTATTAACTAATGAGCTCTGAACCTTTAATAAACAGGTTCCTTTGGAATGCTCACCTCTGTGAGTGTTATCCTTTGGAGTGTGCTTGCTTAATATGTGTAAAACATCTGTCACTAGAACTGGAGAGAAAGCTCCATACATTATAATCATGAAGGAAATGATTACTATTTGCTGATGGAAGACTTGAAAGGAAGTCATTATGTATTACCAGGTTTTATATTTTTAAGTGCTATTTCACTCTAGACTATTTAATTCAAGTTTATGAACTTTTTCAGACTCAGAACATTAAAGCTTGTCATTATCAGTCCACGTGTATTAGTTTATAATGCAATATGTATACTATATAGCCTTGGTATTTTTAGGCTCTGTGTGCTTTGCATTTCTTGCAGCAGAACTAAAATTTTGCATTTGTGTTTAGACATCTGTACATTAACAAAGCATATACCTGTTGACAGATTACTATTAAAAGCAATTATTAGGTGTGTACAAGGATTGCCTTGGGCAGGTTGCAGCTTTCTTTTGGCCATTTTGTAATTCTTGATATAAGGCTGTCACCTTTAGACATAGATAAGGTACTATATAAAAATTTTTAGGGTACTAGTTTGAACATAGGTAAGGCCCCATGTTTAGTGGGTAGGTGTGCTAAGCCAACAGGATTTTAAAAGGATTGGAAGAAGTAGGCATGCTGAATCTATAGGTCAGAGGAAAGTAGGGCATCTTCATTTGCATACTTATTCTAGGTGGAGACACAAGGTTTTAAAGCAAGAGGGAAAAGATGACAAGCAAGAAACTGGCATCTGCAAAATCCTTGCCTCCAGGGAAATCCTTGCCTCTGAGCCCAGGGAAAAGAGGCACTCCTCTTAAATGCCATGCTGTGGGGGGTGCAGCTGGGGTGTGAACCTCTTTTGCCTCATCCAGCCTTGCTCTGAATTTTGCAAAATTGACAGCTCAGTCCCCCAGATTGTACTGGGAGATTGCATCTCTACCTGTGTAGCCGGCAGCACTCTGCTGTCAGTTTGACAGCTACCTGCTCTGTGTCAGGAGCTCTGTATGTGCCTGATAAACAAAGCACAGTGCCCAGCTGTCACAGAGTTCCGATAATTACACAGGGAGAGCTGTGTTCTCCCCGTGTAATCTGCAGGATTTAGATATCAGTTTGACAGCTCAGGTTTTGCTTTGAATTTATGTATTAATGAAAGCTACTATTGTACCTTGCATTCACATATTACTGTTGGTTACCCTTATAATTTGTATTACTATTCTATAGTCTAGTCTATTAAAGGGACAGAACACAATCTGTAGTCAACCCTAATAAGTCATTCTTGGATTTTTTTACTTCTCTTACATAATGGAGAATGTAGCAGCAGGAGCAAAGCTGGCCACACTTCATGTTATGTATCAATGCGGTTTAGTTTAGAAGTGTATATTTTTAAATAAATCCACTGTGTTTTATTCTGTTTATTTTACCTTATTGATGGGTAAATGAGGTTTGCTCTATCTGACTTGGTGCAGGCTGTAATGCACTGTGTGCAATCTGTGCAAGACTGACAGGAGGGTTGGAGCTCAGCTTTAGGATTTGTCATGGTAAAGTTGGAATTACAGGACACTAAAAGTTGAAAGATTTGTTTGAGATAGAATGTCTAATAAGATATCAAAATTCATAAAGGAATCCACTAATATATTGGATATTAGTGTACTTACCCTCTGATCCCTGAATGTAGGCAATCAGTTTCTGCATACTGAAATCCTGGGTTTTCATATATTGGGTCACTGATTACATTATTAAAAATAAAAAAATATGGTAACTTATTAATGCTGCATGATTTCTGTGTGATAAAACGTTCTTATCACCACAGATGACTGTCATCCTGGGAAAAAAGGTTCAGGGTCCTTGGAAAGGTTGCTGCTAACTAAAAGGCTGTTTGGCTAGAAAGACTCCTTAGGCTAATTTCAAACCTGTGGTTGACTGTAGCAGGCTGTTGCATGCTCAATCATACTCTCAACCACTCACATGCAATTGAATAGGAGTAGATGGGAACCACTTTGTGTACAGGGTAGTGGGTGGTTACAGTTTTGCTGCAGTTGCTGAATGCAACATGTTGCTGCTAGGCGCTCTTCAGTGGCCAGCCCCTTACATTGTCCCTGATTTATTAAAGCTCTCCAAGGCTGGAGAGGATACACTTTTATCAGTGAAGCTTGGTGATCCAGCCAACCTGTAATAGATTTCTTTAAAGTCATTTGATATTTGCTTGCTAATGTTTTAAATCCTGGACCAGATCCATTTCAGGTTTGCTGGATCACCCAGCTGAAGTCATTTTTAGCTTTATGGTCAATAGTGAACATCCCATTGGCAGTCAGTGTTGAAGTGCCTCATTATGGGTCTATGATAGGAAACTGCCATTGTTGGTCAAGTCTACAAACATCACCCACCTCCTACAATGTCTGTATTGCTCCGGTACACTATGACTAAATTAATCATGTTAGTCTATTCTATTTACAACAGTCATAAAACATACCTTTGTGTTTTATATTGATTTCTAAGGTAATGGTAACATGTGCTACATATGTGTTACACTGTGATCTTGTGAAGTGCTAATGTCTACCTATGTTCTATAATGTACTTAGACTATAAGCATTATTTGCAACTGCGCAGAGCTACCCCTGAAGAAACCCATGGCAGGCGAAATACGTTGGGTTTTCTGGCTGAGCGTACCCTTTCTGTTTGGGTTCTCTAGGGCCCTGTGTGACACGTGAAGAATATTATGTAAAAAGTAGGTGATTTGGGTCTAGCACCAACCAAAAGGTTGAATATTGGACCCTGGCTGTGAAGGTCCTGAGCTATTTTGTAACTATTTTGTATCTTTTTATCACTGTATCATTGTATTTTATGAGAAATATCTATGAATACAGTACTGACTACAACGTCTTACTAGGCTTAGGGAAACTTGCAGCAGACCGGAGGCTCATGCTGAAGGTGTCTTACCTTTTAATTTAAATAATGGTTGGTGGAGGGATAGCATAAAGATGCCGTGGTGGGGACATTTTCAACATAATAGTGAAAAGTGCAGGCACCTTTGTGACACAGATGGACTTAAATGGCTCAATGGTGGTCAGAGGTTTTAGATGGACACTAAGTTCTATTGCAACATACCTACTGTGGAGTCAACTGAATGTTCTTTCTGCTGCGTGTGGCTTTGGAAGGTGTTGGTCTACATTTAAATTACACAGCTAAGAAAGTATTGTAATGCGCTTGGGCACACAAACCACAACCACCTCCAGATATCCTTGAATCAGGCTTTATTCAGTGTCATAAAGCACAGTAAGGGTTAAGTCCAAATAAGCAAAGTACAAATGGGTAAGGCAAAGACAGGTCAAGAACAATCCGAGGTCAGGGCTGGCAGCAGGCAGAATGGTCAGTAACAATCCGAGGTCAGGGCAGGCAGAGTTCAAGCAGAGTCAACTTCAGACCAGGTCACTAAGGAGATGACAAAAGCAGGTAAACTTAACCAACACAATGACACACCCAAGCACACTGAGTTCACAGAGGCTTATAGCGGGCAATGGTGTACAGGACAGGCTCTCCTAAAATGGCCAGAGTGACCAATGGCCTTGCACCACCTGGCGCCGTCTGATAGGAGACTAACTGAATAATCGGCCGCAGGGAATTCAAACTAACTGTGTCCCGCCCCGGGGCGAGGCAGCCGAGTGCCACGCCCTTGGGGGGTACAAGAGGGACGCATTGTAGCACGCGCACCTCTTCCCACAGCACCCCTAGGACGTGCACTACTTTGCACATGCAAAGGAGTGCTGAGAGCAGGATATGCAGTAACCACATCTGAAGGGATGCAAGGGATGCTGCCTGGCTGAACAGTAGTTTGGCCAGGACGGATCCCTCCGCCTGCAGAGAGAGACAAGCTGCGAGTAGAGTTAGTTGTTTGCTGAAATTTGTTGCACCTTATCTAAATATTTCAGCTGTAGAAAACTAATTCCAGTGTTTTGACAGCTAAATAGTTATTTTTTTTCTTTACTGGATTGTTGTTCTAATGTGTTACCAGTAAAACTATAAACATTCATAGGACCTATTTATCAGCCCTTATCAAATGGATAATGGTGAATCTTTATGATCAATCTAGTTTATGAACTAACTAGCCATTTTACCTAAATATATTATGTCTATGTCCTCCATCATTTTTCATGTTTTTGACACACCCCAATGACGTCCTGTCATACCCCTTTTAGCTTTTTTGATCCCTTTTCACTGTTTTGGAACATTCACCTCTATTATGGCTTAATCTGGTTGGTCCCCAACCACTAACGTTCTCAACTATCCCCTGAAGAAGCCGCAAGGCGAAACGCGTTGAGATTTTTGAATGCTATGTGACCACTTCCTGTTTACAACATTTTTATTGATCAATTTAGTATAGGTTATTGGTCGTCTTCCCCATGAATACTTAATGGGGATGACTTCTTACACCAAACGTAATTACGTTTATCCAAAGTTATTTGTATGAATTCCTTGTATACCAATATAAGCTATCATTGCCTATAAAAACCCAGCTTTCTTTCATTCTTTCTTTGAAACCACTGTTTACCTGTGTATACAAAGGTTTAGTCCAAGAAAAACAGAATTAAATATTGGTAGATGCTGGCGAGATAAACCTAATGATGGTTTCTTATATCTTGGGAACCTAATGGCACTTGAATTCCTGAGAACCAATGGAGTTCTGGTTTGTGTTTTCTTCGGGTTTGCTGTGAATCCCTGGAATACACAAATTGCATAAATTCATTTAAAAAACTCTGTAGGTGGAAACACCACCATACATAAGGAACAATTTATAATGTACATAATGCATAAAATACAATAATTAAATGTATTTATAAAGCAATTCGCAGCCTTTGCCTTCAAGTCACAAACAATGGTACTTTAAAAGAATGGATAAGCAAGCCCCAGTTCTATAAAAGGATGAGAAGCTATATTGTCAGTGTGTGCTGGAGGTATTAAGCAGGGAATTCTGTGTAGAGAGATCCTGTTTTTTTTCCCAATTCACATTGCTTCATGACCCCCCATGAACATGCCTGGCCAGAATTTAATAAAAAGTAGTACACAAAAACATTTTCAGGGGGGTTTGACACAAAGTTTACAAGCATTATTCAAGATTTCAAAACTGCTCACGTACAGAACCCAAGCAGAATCGCTTATCACTACTACTGGATTTTTATACCTGCTGTGTCTATTCCTTCCTGCCTTTTTTATTTCATATTATAAACAATGCTACAGGGGCTAGACCATGCAAAGGTAGACAGAATCATCCAAATATACCAGATAGATAAAAAGTTTAGAATTAATTAGAATCAAAATGTCTTGCTTGTGTAGTGCAAGGGAAGGGATACACATGCAAAGGGAACCTTAGAATAACTAAGCCCCCTTGACTCCACATCACTTTCTATTTTCAGAGTACTTCTAATGATCCTAAACTAGATGTTATGTCATATATATTCTAGTAGCAGTACATTACCCCCAAAGATTAAGATGTATAGGTTAATAAAATGGACAATGGACTTAAAAGTAAAGATATTTAATTACAGTGTTTAAACAAAAACAGCAACAAAATCTGATTTAGTAGAACATTTAGTAGAACATCTGTCAGTTTTTTATCACTCTCGATGAGTGCATGTGATAACATTTTTTAATTTCTTACCTTGTTTTCATTGTGACAGAAAAAGACAGCAAATCACCCAATAGAACACACACCTAAATAAAAACCTCATGCAATTAACTGTATATTTTACATTACTGCGTTCCAGCATGCATTCTTTTTCAGGTGAGGGACTAAATACTTGTAATTGACTATGATTTTATCTAAATTTAGATACAGGGAACGCTTGAGAGGTATCAGCGGTACAAACTGTTTCGTTGTCAGGTCATTAAATAACATTGTAATTGCTAAAATGTCATAACAAATTAACTCTATGGGACTCACTATTTAATAGTATTAGCAGTAATCTAATAATATAATTGTCACTTTTAAAATTTAAGATTTATAAAAAGGACATCTGATGTTGTATGGAGACAATCACTGATTTGCTGACATGGCATTAATTATTAGTTAAATTAGCATATTAGTTAAATAGAGTAAATGATTACTATATTTATAAGTGGTATATATGACCATGCTTTTTATCATTATAAATGTGGTTGTAATTGCCCCTTTCAAAAAGTGATAATCAAGGTGTTTGTACCTGACACCACTGACCTTCGTTGCACCTTACAATATTACCAGGCCTGATCACCATTTCATAAATGCAGTGGTAGCAGGATAATTTCTAAATATATTTTATCAGCTGGTAATTTAAAACTTGAGATCATTTATAAGTGTTACAAGAGTTACCTAATCACCAATTGGTGGGGTGCTCAACTAATGTAGGCTACTCCAGTTTGCTTGCAATGTTGATCCCCAAGTTTTTACATGGCCCCCTACTGTTTTAATATATTGTAAATTAGTATATCTTAGTCTTAGAATTTGCAGAGACGTCCAATAATGCAATCAATAACACCATGTCAATGTAAAGCAGGGGTTGCCAAACTCCAGCCTTTAGGCCAGATATTGCCTAGCCAATGCCCCCTGGCCGATCCGGCCTAATGCCGTCGGTGGATCAGCCAGAGGGCGTTGGGAACAACTGGAGCCGCTCCCTTGCAGTTGCTCCCCTATGTACCGCAGCCAGCGTTGATACTTCCGCTGGCGGGGTAAATAAGGAAAGCTCCCTGAGGGTAAATCCCTCTCCTCCGCAGTGCATACATGGGAAAGGGATTTCACTTCAGGGGGCGTTTCCTGGTGGTGGGCAGAACCATTAGGGGAGGACTCAGAGTCCAGCCTAGTGTGCTCCTGCCCACCCCATAAATGGGTTAGTGGCCATAAAACTTTGCCGACCCCTGATGCAAAGCATAAACTCTTGCCCCAACTTTGGCTAACACACAGCACATGTCTGATGTCATATGATCATGTAATTCAAAATACATAGTATGCTTATAAAATACAGAATCTTGCTCAGAATCTGTCTGAGTATTCTGAATAGTGTTTTTTTTTTTTTTTAGTGTTTAGTACAGTGATGTCCAGGGGTCATTTCAGGCAGTGAAGAGTCCTACAAATGAGCCAGCTGCATTTACAATAATGAAGACATACAACAATATGACACTAATGATAGAATGAATCGAATACAGAGTTTGCCATATATATCTTTGTAGCTCATCAGAGAGGTTACAATGATAAACTGTTTATCATCTTTTCAGGCAAGGTTGTGCACTTATAGATAAGTTGAGTTTTTTCATGTACTGATTTCAATTCAAATGTATTATTTTATTTAGCAGCAACTGTTACCCAGTGGGCTTTTATGTCCTGTCCGTTATTAACAGCTGAATGGCTTCTGCTCAAAGATGCATACACAAAGCACTGAACCAACAAATCAATTAGTATATCACCCATCCATCATTACAGCACTACAATGACTAATCCTTGCTTAGTTGTGCATTGGTGAAAGAAACGACTCAGCGGGCCATGGGGTGGTTTGACGTTTTACAAATTGAGTTATGGAGCTATGACAGCAATAGGTTATGAATGCATTTACTTAACTACATTATTTAAAGGAAACATGCCATGGGGGAGATGCATTAGCTGTATTTTCAAATTGACTGGCTGTCATGCTGATCCTCTGGTTGACAAACTGACCCAGAATTAGTATGCAGCTAGTGAGGTCAGTGGACTCTGATTTCTTGTTCAGGCTCAGTGACCAAAAAAAGAATGTATGCCAGAGGAGCAACAGCAAGACAATCAGTATTTTCAGAAGAAGGTCAAAAATGACAGCCTAAGTATCTTTTGAAAGGTTTTGTTTAATATGAAAAAGGTCAAAGCCTTAAAGTTGGGTTCCAAGTAGATAAAAAACTCAAAATTTAAAGAAGGTCAACTCCACCATCATTTTATTACTTCCACAGCCAACCAGGAAACAATAGGACAAAAATCTCCACCCCTATAAATGTGACAGCTGCAAGAGCCTCTAGTAGGCGCCAGTTGAAGACAGGCTGCATAGGCAAAGTAAGATCAGGTAATGCTTTATTAGGAAACTTCATGGGACATCCAGACAGCCATAACAGGAAATAAGATTTTGCATGAAATATCAGACAGCCATTGCAGGATGTACCGATCAGTGTTCATTCCCCAGGGTAAAGGGGTAGGAATCTGGTGTTGCCCTCATTAAGGAGGCTTACAGATTCCAAAAAAGACCTTTACAACACCAGGCCAAGTTGTAAGAAAGAGCCTCTATTCATGGCAAGGGCCATTGTTAGGTCAGGTGGAAGTCTGGTTTTTCCAAAAAGGTAAGGGGGCTACATGTTTTTGCCCCCTTTTATAGATAGGAGAAGGTGCACATACATTCACTGCCCAATTTCTTATACAGAAATAGGCAGAAGTGTTTACTGAATGGTCTGGTTTTATTATTGATGGACAAGGGGGTACTCAGCCTTACGGCTCAGTGAATCTAGCCTGCTTTCACAGACTGCTGGCTGAATTAACTAAACTGTGTAATGTCAGATGAATTTGCCCCTGTCATCGACTGCAATGGAATTGCAGATCAGCTATGAATCAACCCAAACACTGGCTTAATTTGACATACCTTCAAACTGAACAATTTTGCCGAATTCGAACACTACTTGTCACATATTTTTTTATTGTCCCTGGAATGTATTTAACTGATTTACAGTAATAGTTCAGTTCAAGATTAGCAATTAGCATAAGTCCAGTAAAGATAGGCCTGATGGCTGGGTATAGTAAATTAAAAATATGCATTTGCAGAATTTAATTAAAAATTGAAAGGCAATATCACATATGGTTTACAGTTGTACATTTTCATAAATGTGTACTGCTATATATTTTCCTGCTTTGACCTGTGGACTGTAAAGACTGCACATTTATATTCATGGATTTCAAGTAGAGTTTCATTGGCCGTTCAGTTTAATTCTTCCTAGGTAAGTGCCATTCATCACCATGATTTACTTCTGCACACATAGTGCTGTAATTCACATTGCTAGGCTGGATATTTAATTAACAGGATATGTTACAAAAATCACTGCCAGAAAAATAAATCTGTTAGCATGCTTTCCAAGCACTACAACACACGTACTTGATAATCACTAATCCCCCAGATTTGCCTGTCACAAAGACTCTGGAGTAAGAGAACACTAAAATGCATTATAATTAATTGTTGTGTTAACTTTTATTTTAAATTGCAGCAAACATTTTAACCACTAAATAAGATGTTTAGGCAACTTACACAATTCAGATACATAGCTCCGGAGGCATTAGCAAGCTGCATGCAAAAAGAATGCTGAAAACTTTCTCCAACATCATGCCAATGGTAAAATCAGCCTAAAATGAAGGTAGCTGTACAAAAAAAGAAACAAGGTTATGCTGTAGGTTGTCAATGATCATCTTTATTGACCAGTCCATCCTCAGATTTTCAGATGCTTGCAGTTTTACTATCCATCTTTATTATTTTGTTCATGTCTTCTCCCTTGCTTGGCATGTCTGGGCTGCATTACTTGGCTAGGCAGGGGAAGTGATAAGTGCTGCGGTGCCCAGAAGGAAATCTCAAGCTCGCTGAATTAGAAATGTCAGTTAAGTACTTGTGCAAGACTGTGTGCTAAAAATTCCTATGGGTGTCTCATCTGACCTCCGAATCTCATTTATAATATCAATACCATCATTTGTCTTTATGATTGTTGGCAATTATAGCTCCTGTTAACTGTATGTACCTAGATGTAAGCTCTGTCCTAACCTACCGTTCATTATATGCTTCCGGGTTGTCAGGGAATGTATGGTTCACATTACTCTACTTTTTATCTGAAGGATTTATAAAGAAAAAATAAGTACTGTTAACACGGGATACTTATCTTCACTTTTTTAAAACAGGAAGTAAAAAAAACACAAAAACCTTAGGGTTCCACCAAACTTTATAGTAGCTAGGAATAGTTGGTATAAAACTTCCCTTCTTCACTAATTTTGTTTTTATCATTATTTGAGCACGTCTTCACAATTAACCCCCAATGCATTGTCTGTCTGTAACAGAAGTAAAAGTTTTAACAGATTCTTTATTGAAGAGAAGAGCTATGATGTTCAACTTTTTTTACATTAAAACTGTCATTCTATTTTGATAAGCAGAGCACAAAATTCCAATAAGTTAATTTATCTTAAAAAGGTTATTTACAAAATTTCTTTCCATGAGCTAAGGAAGTTTATCAAGAAAATTTCATTTTAAAGGGACCTGAAACAATCTTTGTTCTTATAAGTCCCGTTGCACCATTCCTGATCCTGGCTTTACTGTTTAATGGTTTCCTGGCCTAGAACAAGCATGCAGCTAATGCCTGAAAACCCTGAGTTTAATATTTATGTCCTTGCATATTTCCAGTAAGTGTAAATATGTCTAACAATGAACATGATAAACTGATTGCTAATATTGGAAGGATGGTTTTGAACTTACCAAGGATGAAGCAACTCATTAACCCAAGGAGGCAAAGTTATATAGTTGGTACAATTGGATATTGAAGAGCATGTGACTCACTTGCCTTCTCCAACTCGGCCATTGGCCCCTATCAACAATATAAGGGCACAGTGTAAGCGTATTTAGCTTTTTGCAGTTTTATAGTCACGATTTGAAGGTTACTTAAGGTTTCTTTCCCCAGCTTTATTTCGCTAAATAAAGAAGCAGAGGGCAAAGGAAATGTAAGTATAATGAATTGTGGGGTGAAAGGGGGCTTAGTGGGACTGCCATTAAAGTGAACTTTCCCCACATGGTCAAAGCACATATTCACTTTAAAGTAAACCTTTCCTAAAAGAAATGAAAAATGCTGACCATTCTGAAAATATAACCCTCCGGATTTTATACTGGTACAGTTTTTCCAAATCATTAGCTCAGTTCAACTACATTAGAAAAATGTCTTACCTTTATACTTGTTCAGGCTTAGTAACAAATATATTATTAAAATCAAAGCCTCATGTTCCAAACCAGAAAAGCAGCATTTTCAGGAGAGGCGAGCAATGCTTGGTGATTTCCGCAGAATAAATCACCCTGGAAGCCATTAAAAAATGAATTGTGGGAAGCCTGTGTCAGAAACAGTTCATCTAGCTACAATAGATACATGTTTGTTCAGTTATAGTTCTTCTAGCCACAGCTGCAAGCAATATTGTCTTGAAATTGTACCTGAAAATATATGAGGGAGAGAAGGAGAGAATAGCTGGATATCATCTGTTCATTTAGGTACACAGGAAAAGCTGAATTATTTTAACTCCTGACACACACACACACACACATATATATATATATATATATATATATATATATATATGCCATAGGATGATATGCTGTATATATATATATATATATATATATATATATATATATATATATGCCATAGGATGATAGGCAAGTAGCTGTCTTCCATTCATGAATACTTTGCATTTTGCCATCATACCATATATATAAATGTAAGACTAGGGCTTCATGTTTTTTTTTATTCAGGCAACTAAAAAAAAACACTATAAACAATTTCCACTACACAATGTTCAGCATTGTGCAGTGGTAAAGATAAATACCTCAGTTACTCTACTTAAAAAACATAAATCTAAGAGTGATGTGCTACATATAAGTTAGAAACAAAGCAACTAATATCATCTATGTAGCTCTAGCCTATAAGTTTGTTCATGCACTTCTGTCAATGTCACTGCTGTAAGGGCTGATTGGCTTTTTTGAACATTGTCTTTGTATTGGAATGCTCACACACGTGCTTGACCTGTTTTGCCCTCAATGTACACATCTCAATAAGACTTGCTACATTCTAAGAAATACAATGCAAAGCAAAGCAATTCAATCGAAGCCTTTTCTACATTGCACAATTAAGGTAAATGGGAATCTGCAGGCTTTTATTTGACGTGCACAGAAAATTAACAACAAGCGGTGGTAAATATCTGCACTTCTATCTACATAAGTCTTTTATCTACATTACTACAATTATGGGGGAAAGCTGATAGTTGAAACCATATCTTAGATCTGAGTTCTTGGTAAACAATAGTTTGTTATCAGAGTATACAATATGGGTTAGTACTGTAAAATTACCTTTACATTTAATGCAATTTTCACGTTTTTTTAATTTCTTGTTCTTCTACTGTTTTTTTCTTCTATATTTTTATGACAGTAGTATATAAAGAAATGTAAGTCCCTTTCTGTTCCATGTATGTAAAAAAAATCAGCAACCTTGCTAAAAGGCTGGTGTGATAAAGCAAAATACAAATTAATTCAACAGAGATTGTATGAGATTAGTACTAAGTGAGAGTAGTGATAAACCTAGATTGAGATTCAAGGACTGTTCTTTTTTATTTCACGGTTTCCATATAAAAGAAAATACAGAATAAGGAAAAAAAGGGGGAAAGGATAGGAAAGGTGGGGATACAAAGAAAAAATATTCGAAACATCGAAATAATAATACCAAATAAGAGTAAAATGCAGACTTTTTTTAATCCACTTGATGAACAGAAATGACAGGTAGGCTTTCTTTACGACAAACAAGACGAACCAAAACATAACCTAAAACCTAAAGGGGCCTATTCACATCTTTCCAGTGTGGCAAGTTGTGGTAATACAACACACATTACATGCATTCCAGAATTGTAGTGCTATTTCCAATTGCACTGGGATAGCAAGGCTTCAATACACATTGGTTGCAACACAACACATGGGCACACACTACTGTGCACGTGCTATGGTGGTGAAAATGGTGCACATCTTTTTTAAGTGTATTGGCAACAAGTTCACCTAAAATGCAATGCACATTAATATATGCAAAAAAAATTAAAATTAAATATAATATTAAATAAATATTAAGTATTAATAGTTTTAATACTAATATTAAGTATTAATAGTTTCTTTAGTAGACCTTGAACCCTTGTGGATTTCTCCCAACATATGTACAACATTATGTTTTAATTTCCCCATTAAAATAATGTGTTAACCAAAAAGTGCCAAATATGTTCTGTCTGCCCAATCCACTCTTCTGGCACGCATCTGCCCCAACAGAACCATCTTTAATGCATGTCATCAGAAATGAATTTTTTTTCTAACTGTACCATTAGGTCAGCCCATTATTCAGATGTGCTAGGATAAAAGAATAGTGAAAGGTGAACATGTATACTTATTATCTGCTGCAAGGTCTCAATACATTAACAATGTGGCCAGACTATGGATAAAGATTTGTAATCTAAATCCAAAAACAAAAAATGAATAATCTTGCTAGTTTCTAGAAAATGCATCTGCATTAAATTTTTCAGATCTTTTACCTTTATTTTATCTGACAATCCTACAAATAATCTGGGTGACTACATTTACTCCACAACTGTATACATAAAGAGAACCACAAAGCTTTAAAACAAATATTCACTTATCTCTGTAGCTGCAGTCACTGTAAAGCAATTCATTCATTGATATTTCATAAGAGAAACACTAAAGTAATCTACAACAACTCACCATGTTACTTCTGCTCCTGACCACTGACCTACTGTATACCCATGTTAGTGAATAAAAGGCTGGAAGACTACTGGGTCACTGCTGGTTGTGGAGAGCATAGTAACGTGAGTTGCCTGAGAAAACAACTCAGACAAGTTTGCAGCATATACTGTAAATACTACGGATAAATTGCTCCACCGTGGCTGCAACTACTGAGGTCAGTAAGGGTTTGTTTTAAAGGTCATTTACTGCTTGAATTTAAGCACCTAAATACTTAAGAAGTAGGGACATACTATGCTTCTTCTGCTAAGTTTTCTGTTGAATGTACATTGAGTTGTGCATGCCTGGGTGTCTGGAATAAAGGAACTCCTGTGCATATGGAAAGGAATTACATCATTCAAGTTTGGCCAATCAAGATGGCCAAATACCTAAGCCTGACAGAGGACCAGGTGAAGATGTTGAAGCCGATGATGCAGTGAGGAGAGGTGAGTTTAGTTCTGTTTCAAATTTTTATATGGAGGATACAAATTAATAACCATCAAGGACTTTTATATTTAATATTTATGGTAAGTCACCCTCTGCTTTCTTTATATTCTAGTAATTGCAATGTTGTCATGATAAGGAATTTCAGATTTTGATTTACTGTAAAAGTCAAGAAAAAAGTATCTAATGACTAAACATTACAAAAACATCCCATGTTTTTTATAGCCAGATAAATATATTCAGCAGACAGGCTCAAATAAGGTGGAGCCAGTTAATTGACACAAAGATTTAATGAGCTTGCAAATGGTTGTATTTCCAAACAGGCTTAGCTGATTTCCATAACATAAATCACTTTAATTGGCAAGGGAAGTTGTAGCTCAATCAATCACCTCTGTAATTGAGACTGACCGTGAAAATAAATGAAATAAATAAACTGATGTGCAATATAAGTTGATTGCAAATACTAATAGGAATGTTGCAGGCAAATAGAGGAGAGAAAGATGACAGCTTGTAGATAAAATTAGACTACAAATTAGTCTGTCCCCTCATTCCTAGTCCTTGGAGCACATGTTAATGTGTAGCATGCATGAAAAAAAAAAAAAAACTTTCAGCAGTACAATCAACATAGATTCCTGAATCTAAAGTAGGTGAAATATATAAAAATATATATCTTATATTGCTATAGTGCAATGTCTTCACCTGCCCATGGCTTCTTTTCTACCAGTCAGTTTGGTGTACAATGTCATCAGTCTTTTTGATCCTAGACAAACTGCAGAAATATCTGTTTGTGTCCAAAGTGGACTACACAACTATGAAAGAAACTACTAATTTAGTACTAAATTACAGAAAATAAATTCTACTAGAGAAATTCAACTAGTAATACTGACTTGAATCAATATCGTAAGAGCTGTTTATTTACAGATTTGCAGTTTTTTAATTTATTTTTTATCCTATTTTCAAGATCTAAAATTTTAGATGGATGATTAAAAAAAGCCTGTGTCTACATAAGTACATCATCAATACACCAACCTAACTCCTTACCATCTAGCTGGTGTCTTCTTTAGAACCTGTTATGGCTGGGAGTCCTGGTCCCCTGTAGTGCTCAGTGGTTACCATAGTTAAAGTGATATAAGGCTCATTTGGGGGAACCACTGATTGCACTGACGTATCAGAAATTTTTGTTAATCTTTTAAAATGTTTGTGAAATGATGGTGACAACAATCAGACAGTACTGTGTACAAAAAGTAAAGATTGTAATACGTACAACTTTATTATTGTCATCCTTTCCCTGGATGATGAACTAATATTGAAAATATTCTCATGTTTTCTTTGATAGTCAATTTTTTAAATTTTTACAGACATTTGTACACTTTTAAGATAGAGGTCATGGTTTTAGTGTCTGGAGTGAATAGTACTATCCCAGAAAATAGGAAGTAAACTTTGAGACGTTCACGTTCAGTTCCATGACATCATGAGGCCTGTCATATTTACACTTACCGGTCTGAAGTTATGCCCTTGTAAACAGATACGTGTTTTTGAAAGCTACATGTGTAATGACGCTTTACATTTATCTCTTTGGTGAATGTCAGAAAAAAGGAAAATACAATTTTGCATGCTGTTGAAATGGTTATCTGGTAAATTAGACTGGGAGCCTTTTTTCTTGCCTCTCTTAACATGGACCTGAATGTAAAAACTAAAAATTGCAACCAGGTAGCTCCTTGATTGCAGAAGGGACAGGCAATGTCCCTTTTACAAATAAAAAAATGTACCTACCTGATTGCAATTTTTTAAATACTGTTTGTTCCTCCATCATTTTCTCTTCTTGGTTTCCTGATCTTCATCCATGTTGACTGGCCACACTGGGATCATTCAGTTCTGTCAGCCCCAGCATCATACATTCAGGTATCATACATTTTTTTAAAAAGAAGATAGCAAACAGCCAGGTAAGTATGTTTTATTGCAGAAGGGAACAGCCTGCTCGCAAATTGTGTAAGTGAAACTATAGATCTTTGTTAAGATCCTTTTGATCTGTTGTCTTCGCACAATTCAAAATTAGTTGGCCTGATCATAATATTAGTCATTTTATGACCTTGAGAGAAGTGTGACATGTTCTTATATATATATATCATTTAAACTAATAAATACATTTTACCAGCAGGTAAATGTGTCGCTGACATCTATAGTTGTAATACTATGCCTTATTTGTAAACTCAATACCTTGTGTTGCTACTAAATTGAAGTTCCAAAAAAAGATCTTTTTAGTTTGCTGGTAAGATTTCTTACATTTTACATTACTTTACATTACTTTTTGTTCATTGTTCACTGAGCAAATCGTTTTATCCATAGGAACATTGAGGAGACATGATATATGATGATACATCATGCATGTATAGAATCTATGCAGTCTTTAACGTGGGCCAATCTCAAAGCCATGCTCTAAAGAACGCTTGTAATGCATTTCATCTCCTTTCAGATTTTAGAAAGGCATGTAATTGCTGAGCAACCACTACAGCAGTATCATATGATTAGCTTTAAAAGTAATATACTAATGTTAGTCATTTTTTTTAAAATTAAATTTGCAATTGTTTACCTTAAAAAAAAAATAGCGCGGGATACGATACAAAATGAGACTTTTTAAATTAATGTTTTAGATAAAAAAAGGAACATTTTTAAAGATCAATACTTACTCCCTGACCTCAAGTCATTTATAAAGATATAAAATGGGGGATGGGTAAAGTGGGCATTTGGGAAATATGTACTATATTGATTCTGTCATGCAACACATTAGAGATAGAGAAGAAAATGAAATCTTTAAGTAAAAAGCTTTCTTCACAACAGGGATTTTACAAAACTACAATTATTGGCAGCCACACACACTTCCATCCAAAGGTTATTCACCTTTCCTGCTTTTAAGTAGGCAGTTAAAGGTCTGCAAGAGACTTCAACTACCTTACTGCAAGAAGGATGACAGACAGGGCCGATTACCCAAAGGCTTGGTATGTGAATGAAAGGCAGGACATTTTAAATGTTTAGTGGTACATGCTTCTAATTTTCATCAATGATGACATGCTCAGCCACCCTTCTAGATCATATACATTGTGCTAATACTGGGTGGAAGCAAAACATTTTTTTGTGGGTAGTGTAATGTTTGGACCATCTGGTTTAGGTGCAGTTTTTTAATATAGTTCTTGTTTACTGTTATTATTACCTGAAATCTTGGCAGCTACACACACTTCCTTCCAAAAGTTATTCACCTTTTCTGCTTTCAAGTTAAAAGTCTGCATACTTCGAATACCTTAATGTAAGAGGAATTAAAGATAGGGCCTTTACCCAAAGTTTGGTAAGTGTGTGGGATGACCCAGTTGCCAAGCAGGTTTTACAGCAATGGGCTATACTGACAGTACATGTTGCCAGGAGCTGATGCCAAACTAGTAACTGTGATTACAAAGGAAGCTACCCATCATAGTAGTGTTAGCTGGCATACAACCACCCGGCATTACCAGGGACAGTGTAAACTTTATTGCAGAATTAGCATTTTTTATACAGTGTCCAATCTTGAAAAAGCACATGAAGTGATAAAAACACTGTTATCATGTTTAACTAATATGGTTAGAGATAAAAGCAGAGACATTTGTTGAACAAGATGAAGGAGTCTTGCAGGAAATAAAAGCAAGCATATCAATGCTTGTTCCAAAATAATAATAAATTATCAGCTTTCAGGGTTACATGGATTACTAATTTAAAATCAAGTATTTTTGCTACATATTGTCATTAGGAGGCCTGAAAGTAGATACAGATAAATTTGCAGCAATCTCTCAAACCTACAAACTGGTCTTGCTGATATGTTAGGGCCTCTTTGAAATGTATGACCCTATTTTTACATAATGTATAATGAATGTGCCTTGTGATATGCTGCAGTACCAAAGAGTTGCCTACAAGTTTGGTACTGGGTGCCTATCTAAATGGACAGAAAATCAACGCACAAACTGTTCAACCCCAGTATTTGTGATTGCAAATTAGATATTCAAATAATTTGTTATATTACATACCAATAAGTTCCAAAACCAAAGGCAACATGTAAATGCTGTGATCCCTGATACAGAAAAAAAATCATAGAAGATAATTGCTAAATGTCTAAAAGAAAATCAGTGAAAGTTGGTAATTACTGTATATACTCAAGCATAAACCTAGATTTCCATGTGACCATGCGATTTTATTTTATTTTTGTTTTAAATAAATGTAATAAAAATAACACATCATGGATGTAATCATTCACATTACTTTTATTTCTGTTGATTACTGTTTGTGCCCTAAGATTATACTTGAGTCAGTGGGTCTGATTTATTAAAGCTCTCCAAGACTTGAGACGATACACTTTCAACAGTGGGTGATCCAGGAAACTTGGAATGAACCTGATCCAGCATTGAAAATATTTGGTAACAATAGCAAATGACCTTAAAGAAATCCATTCCAAGTTTTCTGGATCACCCAGGTTCACTGATAAAAGTGTATCTTCTCCAGCCTAGGAGAGTTTTCTTAAATATAGTCAAATGCAGTTTTCTTGTCTTTTCAGGTAAAAGTAAGTATCTTGGTTTATATTTGAGTACCGTATTTTTCGCTGTATAACTCCCCCCCCCAGAAGCGATAGGAGGCTTTAATGAAAACAGGTTAAAATGTGTTGAATTCAGATAATCTACTAGAGTAAAATGAAAGATAATAAGGAAAGGGCTTATTTAACAAAATGCTCCTATTACACAAAGGCTTTCCATTACAATAGTCAGCAACATAAAAGAACAAATTTAAATTTTATTTATGCATTTGAATATCAATCTTTAAAATGTTACCATCATTTATATTTAAACACAGCTGCTCACATCATTTTATTAAAGTCAGTGATTCCTAATAGACAAACAACAGTATCAAACTAGCAACAGGCTGTATATATTGGAGATACTGTAGACAAATCAGCAGGTATTTTAGAGACACATCCAAAAAGGCAAAAGGAATATTCTTTTTTTTTCCTACAGCACATAATAGAATGATGCAGTTACTGATAAACAAAAATAGAAAATGAAACTTTTGGTCATTACTATTCACAAGATTTGTTACAAGAGATACACAACATTCCCAGTAAATTGCTAAATGATGTTTCAGAGGTAATTTCTGCTTCCTCAGCAGATACACCAGATCACAGAATGGGATATAAGGCCATATTAAACAACATATACATCAATTAGGCATAAGCAATGGGAAAGCCAATTACATATAAAAATATTTGCATGTAATATTACTCTCATGTATTGTAAAGTATTGATCCAAATGGTATGATATTTCAATATAGAAAGAGAAGAAGATGAAACTCTCTAAGTATTTACCCAGACACTGCAGAGAAAATAGAGTTGAATATATGAAATAAGTATGGTAATATATCAGGTCAAAAACCTGACCACGTACTTACCACTATATAATGTCACACAGCTCGTATGAAGTTGCTCCTATATAATACCAGGTGTTCGTGGAACCTATCCTGCCAAAAAACTCTCCCTCATGTAGGGACCAGATGTCACTCACAGACCAACATGGAAATGTATAACAGGGTTGTCGCTTGTAGAACACTTATCTGGTATGAATGTCAGAGCAGGCATGTGCTCAGAGCTGGAGGGATACCATAGCATACCAAGAAAGTATGTTCCAATAAAAGGAAATAAATAGTAATTAATGTGGCTTTAATAATCTATAAACTCGTGTAAGGTTTTAAAGACCCTGTTCATCAAATAAAGATATCATCGATGCCCCTGTGCCATGCCAACACGATGTTCCTATCTTCAAGAATAGGGCATGCTCCCACCACCCCCCTTCTCAGGTACATATTGGCAAACGATGGGGCACATGTAGTCCCATTGCAACCCTCTGGACATGGAGGTAAAACAATTCATCAAAATCAAATGTAAAAGATTGATTATAAAATTAGGTCTTAACTGTTTCATTACCACATGTATATAAAATGTAGGTTTGTTTTGTTGCAAAGGAAACATCACCTGTACCTTCTGCAATAAGGAACCTGCCTACTTGCATTTCTTTATTTTTTACTTTAAAGAGGCCCTTTTCGACAGAATATTTTAAAAAAGGTTCCTCCAAAATTAGTCACCAAACATATTTTATGCCTGTATTTTATCTGTAAAAAAAGTAGATGTAGATGTCCAAAAGTCCTAAGACTACAGTCATGACATTTCTATTGTATCCTATTTTCATCTCTTCCATGCTAGAGAAACTATACACTAGATATGCTACACAATATAACTGTAAAAATATAATCTATAAATATTGTCTGTCTACACTTCCATGCACTAGGGAATTCTTGTGAAATTTGTGTGCCTCAGTTTACCCAAACTCTGTGGGAATGCTGAACGACCCGGTCCCAAAACATGCCGCTCCCTATGTCTCCAGTTGGCGACAATGTGGTTTAGCATGCCTTGCGTGCACTTTCACTAGCAACCTGCAGATGACTTGCTAGTAGAAGAACATGCAAGGCAGACCCTCACCAAAGTGAACAGGCCGGAAACAAGTTTTCTTAGGTCCTGTTAGTTGCAATAGGGATGGCAACAAAATAGGACTTTTTTTTTGACAAGTTGTAGAACATAAAAATCTTTCTAAAAAAGATTAGAGATTTAGTAAGTATCATGCTTTGAGGTTTCCCCGCAGCCATTGCACTGACAAAAATGCTTTCATTTTTGTTCAGTCTAAATTAGATGTCTAAACTAATATCCCAAACATAAAATGGTCTAATTTGCCTTATTATCATCCCATCTACAAGAAACTTTAATGCAGTCAATTTAGTTACTGTTAACAGTCTTGCCAATGATCTTCCAAAAATAGTTATAGCCCACCAAAAGCTCAGTGCAGCCGGTACATTTTAATGATTCAGGAATATCTTTGAGTTTAGGCAACATTTTGGCAGCCCAATAAATTTGATTATACTGCACACTGCAACACATGATTGTGCATTATGATAGGCTGCAACACAAGTGCCCTGTGAAGGATTGTTTGGTTACCTTTTTTTTAAAAAATGGCACTGCAGAGCACCAATGCACATAAGAACACTTACTGCAAAACAAAACTGTGAACAAAACCTAAAAATTTTAACACTTTGGTTAAGAAAATCATAGTAACAACACTTTACCAAATTGTGATAGGCCATTGGTTATATCTTAAAATATTGAGCAACAAAATTACATGTAAAAGCATTGCATAGCTAAAAGCATACCTGTAGAACAGCTTGACCCATTTGCAATTCTTAAACAAACTAAGGGCCACAATGTGGAAGCAAAAGACCTGCATACGGCCCAAAAAACACTGGTTTGACATGCCTTTATAAAATGCATAATTTTGATTTGTGCAATAAAATAGCTATATGTTGGCTTTGCCCTTCTCTTCTTCGTTAGTAATTGGGGTATGTACAGTACATTTGCCTTGGTTTTCGCGGGGAAGCAATTTTAAATAGGGAAGCCATTTCTAAAAACTATTAAATAAGTGTTAGATGATTTGTGATTGGTTACTTTTGGGTACTAGGCTTTGAACACCACTGCATTGAAGATGCCCTCATGATTCAAAATATATTGAGTTTAGTGAATATTCTTCTGAACATTGTACATCTACTGCTATGGTATTTTAAACAAAGCTGTATAATTGATGATTGAATTCCCCACATAAAAAGTGCTGACCTGTTTTCAAGAGTGCTGTAACTAATGTGAAGCCGTGCCAGATTTATAGCGATGTCTGTGCAAGCAAGTATAAAAAATGTTTCAGTAATCTCTCCTAATCTGATTTGACTCCTGCGTTCCTCTGCTAAATAGTGTGCTGCTATCAGATTGTAAGGCTGCATTTCTTTGCTGGGCTCCAGCACTGTATCTTCTTTAAATCTGGGTTAGAACATATTTACAGTTGATGCTATGTAAGTGTATTTATAATCAGAACACATTTGTGTTTGTTGCATTCTCAAGCCATAGAAATAATAACACATTCTCTTTGATAATAAATATAATTGCTGAATTGCACTTTATTTTGTACCATTTTATTTCTTCCAAGACAGGCCAGATAATATGTACGGTTGGCAATATGGTATATAATCATTAGCTTGGGTAATCCATGCTTGGTCCAGCTGCTTGATAAGGGAAGACATTGTGGGGACAGAGACTTGGCAGCTGTGATTACATCAGAAAGCTTTGCTCTACAATTGAGCTTTAGCCCACTCTCATAAACACTGAATTCCATGTTCCTTCCTAGGAAATGAGTTTTTCCCCTGCTGCAAAATGAGGCAGTTTCATTTGTAAGCTTCAGCTGGAGATATTAAGTTTGCTATTTATGTCAAACATATTACCAAAATATGTATTTGTTGTATTCTAATATAGTAATAGCATGCTATATTTTAAATAATTGGACAGAAGGAATAACCTTATGATGTATGCACACTGATTTCATATACTGACTGCAAAATTAAACTGCTGCTGGCTAGCTATAGCTTATTATGCTTTTTTTGCCTTGCTTTTACATGTAGAATTATGAATAATAGATCGAATGCAAATACTTTCCATTGATTTTTTTTGTATGCCTTGATTGCATTTATGTAATGTTTCAGGTCTGCTTACTGAAAAACATTTGTCTTTTGTAATGAATTCAAAATCATGAATTAGATGTTGGGCTGAATTTATATCTTGGAGTAGAAAAGAAGTAGAAAAGGATCAGGAGTCTTACATTCATGCGCAACATGTGACTAAATGGCATAAATGGTATATATTTTCCTGATAAGTATAATGCCTTAAGACTTGACTACTCAACATGTAGTAGTTAGGGAACATACAAGACAAGACATAGGGTAGTAATTCATAAACCAACATGGACTCCTGTTCATAAATGGAGATTCATTTTCATGTTTTTTCATATTTTAATTAACAGGCCAACTCAGTTTGGAGAGAAGTTTAAATTATAAAGTAAATTGGGCCTAAGACTACAAAGTTTCAGTACAATTTACTCTTTTTTTTTTTGTAGCTGTGAGGTGGTCACAAGAATATATCACAGACATCAATGAAATCTCTATAGATACAAAACTGCAGGGGACATAGTGAATTGGGAACAAGGATTGCAATGGTTGCAAAAAATAGGAGACCAGGAGTTCACAGCGTTCCTAACATTCTCTACCCCACTACGCTCGATCAGATTTACTCTCACTTACCTTAATGGAGAAGCTGAAGTTAAGCCACAGGATCCAAGTATAATATTGGTATAGGAAGTTATAGAAGAGTGCTACTATTAGGATAATGGATTTATATATATGGAATAATTGGTATGTATATATACGCAGAGAAAAATGACAGTGATATGCCAGCATTGCTTTATTGGGAAACCTTTCCTGGGAGGCACATGGTGGCTACCATTACCACTTCGCTTTCTGTAAATTCTGGTTTTCTGACTGTCATAGTTATCATCTTGCTTCAATAATGACAGATAAATAATAATGCAATAATAATAATGATGCAGATAAAAATAATGTTTCCCCTCCCTTTTTGTACATAGGAATATTCCTGCCCGCTATGCCATTTTACACCCTTATAATCTCACCCTAAAGCAATCCACAAATGGTTTTTGTAGCAGCCATTTACTCATGATCTCCCACTCGACAATAAAAATCCTAATAGGATCTTAAACTATTCATGACAAAAAAAAAACTACTATCAGAGCTGCCCACAAAAAAGGAAATATTTCTTGTTTTTTGTCCTTTCTGTGTACAGGTTAAATAAAGAAGCAGGAAAATGTATGGGTCACTATAAAGATGGTATTTTTTCTTTTTTTTCTTCAAAAGCTTTATGATGTTTGTAAATCACAAATGGATTCAAAAGTAGTGTTTCAGTTTTGGATAAAGTGTCGGGTTATTTCTGAAAAGACTTGACATTGCCAGGCTGGAGTTGAGATCAGGTAATAAAAGTATAGGTTGCATTGCATTATATCAGACCAATTGCCCAACACACTATAACAGACCTAAAAGGTTGGCTACTGCTCAACATGTGTTGTTCTGTAACCCAGGTGTTTTGTGGAGGTGGGTTTGAGTACCATTTAAAATGTTTTATCAAAGCATATTAGTGTAAGCAACCCTGATGCTTACCTTCTTGCATACCTTTGAGGTCTGCTACTGCAAAATCAACCAACCAGGCACTGGAGATTACCGTTTTCTCTTTGGTCCAGATATTTTATCATTTGATCGTATAATAGCTATTGGGTTTCTTGCACAGAAGAAGCTCCTAGCCAGGAGGCTTCACATTTGTGGATTTCATAGGGAGGTGGATAGGTGAATTTAGGGTTCTATTTAGAATAATGTGTTGTACTTGTTTTAGCCTTCTTTAAAACATGCGAAAATGCATTCATGGCACAGAAACACGCTATTAGGTAAGAGGCAATACACCCACACTGCACCAAGCATGACTAGCAAATAGCACCTACTTTGTGTTCTATATATAATGCGTAGTGTTATACTCCTAGCTTCAGCATTCTATAGGTTATGTTGTACTTCTCCTGACTGTTGTTTTTTATACACTGTGTTTTATGCTGAATAGTCCTGACCACTGCACTCTGTAGAATATGGTATATATTACATACTATTGACCATAATGTTTTTTGTCTCAACACTTGCTAAGTAATCTAGAACTATTTTAATAGTTCTAGAACTACTTATTTAAAGTAGGCAAAGTGTTGACTGTATATGGTCTATATTCTGTGTGCAGAAAAGCATATGCCCTAACACATCATTGAATAGTTGTACACTGACTTGACCATTCATCACACAATTCCCATGAGTATTGCATAACTCTTAATAAGTGTATTATCCTAATTTGTACCAAGTAATTGTACCTATACTTTTTAAGAACCTCTATAACTGTAAGGTACCAAGCAAAATGCTGGCACTATATAAATCTATAATAATATTAATAATATGCCATGAACTAGTTTGATTTTAAAAATACATAAGGCTATGTACAAAAGGCTACATTCATTTGACAGATCAACATTTCTGGAAAAAGACTTTTGTGATTGTCTCCAGTAACAGATAAAAGAATGAGTGCTGTACACACAATGCCATTCTATGTTATGGAGAGGGGGAAGAGGCGTGAGAGACACATTGCTTTGCTTTTCTCAATAGTAATGTACAGCAGTTGTTCCAGATTGGTTCTGTCATCAATCTGCCCCAAGGGATTGATCTTTGATATTGGGGGACTGCTGTACACATGTCAAATATCTTAAGACCCCATTATTACTTTGTACATCAGTCAGATAGTCACCCAAGACAAATGGTTGTGCTTCTCTCGGGCGACAGTTATCTGGCATGTCTAAGGTGCCTTATTCTTGAAGTAATTGTGTGTCTGTGATACCAGGGCCACTGTAAATAAATAGTATTTTGTGGATACAAGAACTTCAGCACATAATAAATCCTCACCAACTTTTTGCTGTGGCACACAGTTTACTTGAAAGAAGGTGTCCCATCTTCTCAAGTCAATGTCCCCTTATCTTAAGGTTCTGAAGAATAAGTAATATTACCAACATGATGCAATGTGCTGGTGAGCAGAATGATTGAGTAGCATGTCCACTGCTATCTCTCCCCCTTTCTCTAATCAGATTCAATGCTACTTCCTAAATCCCACCAGTAGGTTTAGTTGTGTACAAAAAGACATTACAAGAACTGTGGTTGGGTATGAGGAAACACCATAGGTTTCAGCACCAACCCTACAGATAATATTTTTATTATTATTAATATTATTAATGAACAGGATTTATATAGCGCCAACATATTACGCAGAACTGTACATTAAATAGGGATTGCAAATGACAGACTAATACAGACAGTAATACAGGAGGAGAGGGCCCTGCCCCGAAGAGCTTACAATCTAGTAGGTGGGGGAATTTCACACACAATAGGATGGGAAATATGTAGTGGTGGGAAGTAGTGACAAAAGAAGAAGAAAATGGGTAGGCAAGTTTGACAAAATGGGTTTTGAGCGCTCTTTTAAATGAGCAGAAAGTAGGAGCAAACCGAATAGGACGGGGAAGACCATTCCAGAGAGTTGGGGCAGCTCTAGAGAAGTCTTGTATCCGTGATTGTGATGAGGTTATGAGTGAGGAAGTCATTAGTAGGTCATTGGAGGAGCTGAGAGAGCGGCTGGGGGAGTATTTTTTTTTACCAGGTCAAAAATGTAAGTGGGATAGCACTGTTTCTAAAAACCTTTCTCAACCATTATTGTATTTAGTATTCCTGTTATTCCTGAGATATTCTGATTCACTTCAGGTCTTGGAGTCCGCATAGAAAGTATGGAAACATGCCCAACAGGGAAACAGACTGCAAAGATATCTTTTGAGGGTACTAACCCCTCTGAACTTTCCTAAACAATTGACCTTGAAGTTCTCCAAGACTTGGAAAAGATAGACTATCTTGAGTCAACCTGGGGGATGCAACAAACCTGGAATGGATTTCATAAAATCATCTCCAATTATTTGAAAAATGTTTCCAGTCCTAGATCAGATCCATTCCAGGTTCTCCAGTAATAGTCTATATTCCATAGTCTTAGAGAGATTTATTAAATCAGGTCCAATGTGTTTTTTGTAACCCAATTAGAGAGTTCATCTCACTTTCCTTAGTGGTGACCACACAGTAAAAAAAAGGAATGAGGTACAATGAAATTTGGTATACATTCTAGCTCTTCATTGCTCTGTTTTGATTGTAGGTACGTTTTAAGTATTTTATTCATAAAAAGATGGAGTTTTTATTATTACGCAGCTCTAATGTTGTGGCAAATTACATTTTGTTTGATCATTATTGTTTGCAGTTAAGCGTGTTAAAAACATCCATTATGTTGTATAAAAAAATTATCTTTTCCATAATAAATTAAAAGGTGTGCTAGAGCAAATAAATACAGCAGATGATAATTCCAGAATCCTCTGAGAGCCTTTAAAAAAAAAAAACATAAATAAATATATATATAAATCTGCAGCTTTCATCATTAAAACACTTTGTGTTCATGTCTTCAAGATCCTATATTGGCGCACTTTCTGTTATAAGAAGACTGCACTATCAAGCTGTGCTCCTGCATTAAAGACCTGCAGCTGCAACCGTTACTGCACCATTGTACTTTATACATGTAGACTGATTGTGGCTGCAAAGAACAGAAAACCATCAGCATTGACATTTAGGAAGGATGAAAAAGAATTTGATTAAAATATGTCTTTCAGCTAGACTTTATGTCAACTTTAAATTCACTGCTATTATATATGCTTGAAATCTATCTGTATATTATCGTCCTATAATTTCTACATGTGAGTAGAGTTCAGGGAAGAAATTGGCTTATTTACTACAGGGATTCCCTTTAAATTCCTAATCATGTGCAGAACTTCCATTAAACAGACATAAATTAGACCTTTACAGGATTTAATAAATTAAGTTGATATTCCTATTTATTATGAGAGATTTTCAACTCCTTTAGTAAATCAGCCTCATTATGTTTCCCCTGTACAAAGCGACTCCTAGTATGCAGTTTATTTTAGGACATCAGTTTACAATAAAGGATGTTGAAGAACTGGAGAACAGTGCAGAGAAAAATTACAATTCTTTACCAAAGGGTATATCTTTGGGTTGAACTTAGGACATGTCTCTTTTCACCCTGACTTTTAGTTAATTTGATAACTCACTGAATGTTGGAATTATTATTAAGTAAATGTAAGCTGTTTTAATGCAATCTATTCAAATGGCACATATTAAAACTGTAACAGGCATTATTTAGCAGCTAATACTGCATCACATATTCCATAATACTGTATTTTAAATGGCAAAGTAAGAATTAAATGATTATTTATTAAACTGTAACAATTTTGCATAAGCTGTTGGAAAATAATGACATGCTTTTGTATCTGGGACAGTTTATAAAACTAATTGTGAGTTTCAAAGCAATGCAATATAATTCATTATTTTGTAAAAAAGGAGGTCAGCAAACATTAATCTCATAATATGAAAAATCTTCACTAAACTTTGTCAACACAATCACCATCAGAACTGGCATAATCAGCCATTGAAAGAAATATATATAGCACTGTGTTGTTGCATAGAATTCTTAAGTATTATTATATTATGACTATATTCCCCATTATTCTATTCCAAGTCTTTCCTTATCGCTCTTCTTCAGAACCCTAGGCTATAATTGTGTTTTATGTTACTCTCTTCTTTTGTGCACAGTGATAATTGCAAATGGAGATATGACATTACACATTACCATAACTTTAACATAGTTCTGTCTCTAAATCATGAATGCTGCCCTTTCTCCAGGTTATAAAATAATTTTTTCCAGTTATGCTTCCATTAAAATCAGTCAGTCATGTTTGCATTACATTTTCTTTCCCCACTTTCTTTGCTTTTCATTCATGGTTAGTAATGCGAAAATATGCCCGCATTTGATATGTTCTGCACTCATGCACCATTGTTTTTATTAATAAACTCTACTTCTGACAACAACCAGCCACCACAATTTTTCCATGCTGGACACTTTAATAACAGACTCACAGCCCATGTATACCTCAACTGTGAGTTTTTTGCCACTATACAAAGCAGGCAGTATTTTTCTGCTTGCATTTTCACAGAAATAGTGAACAAAATTAAAGTCAAACCAACAGAGTCAAACTCTAACCTCAAATAGTGGGTTATCATATGTGGTGAGCCGCAAAATCAATAAATTGTGCATATGATGAAATAATCTCTGCCACTGGGATAGGATATTAGGAAGCAAAAATTAATTAACGATCCAAGCAGAGTTTCCTAACTTTTTTTAACATGGAGGGACCCTTGAAATAACTTTAGGTCTTCAGGAAACCCCCGTTTAATTATTATATCCACAGCTCACAGTACAATGTGTGGTGGTCAATAGGAAGAATTCCACTTACATTGCTGGCCAGTAGGAAGGCTTCCACCCTTACAGATAGCCAAAATCATCATTGGTGTCGATAGTAACTCACAGGAGAGTCACAAATTGCTTGTTGCACAAGGAACCCCCAGCAACCTCTGTAGGAACCCTAAATGAGAAACACCGATCCAAAGTATTTATTACCTTATATATAGGCTTTTGCACTGTATTATTCTAAGCATAACACAAGAATAAAGGAATCTTCCCAAAGAGTAGCCATTGTATCTGTCTGTTGAAGTATTCCTCAATAAAACATAACATGTCATGTCACATACTTATATGAGTGCCATTAAATTTAACGCACTGCAACATCAGCTGGATTAGTACAAAGTGGTTGCTGCAAAAGAAACTGATGGTTATAAACGTCAAAGAGCCTTTTTTAAATGTTTCTCAATGGTTTATAAATGTATTGAGATTAATACCATGATAGTTTCAGGTATTTTTTTTTCTTTATTTCCTAATTTATATGATAGTGTTAGTTTTTTTTATTTATCTTTATTTCCTAATTGTTTTTAACCCTTTTGCAAAATTGTTGAACTTTTTTAAGGCTCATTTTTAAAATATGTTAGGGGGGTTATTATTATGACTGTGCCTCCTTTAGGGTGCTGTCATAAGACAGGCAAGAATAGAAATGTGCTAACTTGTGAGATTGATAGATGCTTTGGTTTGAGGGAATTTATCCCAAATGTGTTACTAAAATGTATTTTTTTTGTAGTTTGTCACTGGCCAGTACAATAAAAACTATGTATAAAATTGATTCAAGCGTAATAAAAGGAAAAGGAGAGATATGTTCCTTGGATTGGAACCACTCCAGCAATGAGTTGTGTGGCAATAAAATCTCATAAATTTAATTAATAACATTCTTTAAATGATGACAATAAAAATGTCCCAAGGATCAGAATTTCAATATTTGGAAAAATTCCAACGTGTTTCACGCAAGATACGCTTCTTCAGGGAACATACCAAATATGAAATAGCAATTACAAAGCCATAGGCAAAGTTGGAACCATAATTGAGCAAAAGACAACAATCTGTGCCAGACGTCATACACTGGGAGCCAAGTTGATTATTCACAAAGGCAGATACAGCTTTGCATTATTAAGGGGACATCATATATACCTCCATTCGGGAAGTCAGATATCCAAAGTAGAGAGATAAAGTTTGTCTTCCCTTTTTTAAAGCCAAAAGTGAGATAATCATATGACTGACATTATAAATAATTCTCTCTTGGCTTGTTGAAGAAAAGACATACTTAATCTCCACACTTTGGATTTTTAAAGTATTCCCTTTTTCCTAGTCCAGTCAGTACCCAAGCCAAAGGATATACCCTGAATGCTTATCCTGAAATTTAAACTATTAGTGCCAAGAAAAAAAAGATTATGGGCAGTACTTAACGGTATTGTCATTGTGAACAAAAAGTAACAAAGACATAAATACATCTTCCATAGAAGGGACTAATGGGATATATGCCTTGGGCACAATATTGTCTGTGAAGTAAAATGGGTAATTTAACATGACTAGAAAGCTTAAAGGCACCCCTCTCTCACAGTTTGGAAGCCACTTTGTTGCTTCTAAAGTCTTGTCCTTTTAGACTTTATTATTTTTTGCTTCTGAAGTTTAAAACTTGAAAGTTTGAAACATATTAAAGCCAACTGCCTGAAATGTCATTAAATGTCAAAACAGCAAAGCACTCGGTATCCGGATCGTTTCACTTCCAATTAAGCTATGTCTCAATAATAGGTTCTTTTTCCAAAATGAGATGCTAATATTTAGCCTAATTTACCTAACTGATGACCTACCTCAAGCTACTCTAGGGAAACATAATAATCTGTGTGTTGTAGTATGCTTACACATGTCCTTCCTCTAAGACAATGTTTTTGTAGTTTAGGATAGAGTGAAAAAGGGTTGAACCTTTTGCCAAGTTTCACCCACCCCTAACCAATCATAAACACAAAAAATAAATCGTACATTTTAGATTTGTCATAGGGGCAAGAGGCGAGGTGAAATATTTAGGGAAACACCTTATGTTTATATCCTACAATAGTAATGGGTGAACTTGTGTTGTTTCGACTTGCTGTGGGTTTGGCCAATGTTCCTAATGCTCATCAAACCTGTGTCTGCAAACTTAGGTGGGGGAATACTTTATGCTGTATAGTGGGTATCCAGCTGGGCACTGGTGGATTTAGGGGAGCTACAACCAATACCTGGCAGCTGTTTACATTGACAACCTGGCTCCTGACCAATTACAATGTTCATGATAATCAGCACCCCAGTTATCAACAAATGAGTACACTGCCACCCAATGTGGCTCCTAGCAGCATTGTCATTAGGTATATAAATAGCCAACATTTACCCAAACGTGGCACAATTGTCATGAACCCTACCTAGCAGTTAACTGAACTTTATCTATACACTGCAATACTTGATGGGAGCCCATATTGACAAACATATGGAGATTGCCATTTCTAAGTTTCTTCTAACAACACTAACTTTCTGACCATCACAGGTTTGTCAGTACACATGCAGTTCTCCTTGTCTGCTCTCAGTGGCACAGACAAACTCTAAATAAAAGTTATTAAAAACTTGTGGTAAGGTTTGCTATTGGAACTGCCTTTTCATTGCATTTACAAAGGACAAAGGTCATGATTTTGTTTCAAATACTGCAGTTTCTAAAACATTTAAAGGGAATTGTAAATTTTATAGACTAGCACAGACCGTCTATCAATGACTATCATTTTGTATGACTGTTTAAGAATGATTTTTGTACAGACACAGAGAGGTAGGAGCACAAGGGTAAATCCCTATTGTGAGCATTGCAATAGAATTACCAATAGTACTGGTCATAAGTGATCCAACAAGGTGATTAATTGACAACATCCTCATCAATGTTTGGGGACACTTGTCTTGCCCCTTGGCTGAAATGAACAAAAACATTTGATTGGGCTGATACAAATCTAGTAGGTATACATAACCAGTAAGTTCCCTATACATGCTGATATAAGTTGCCCTTAGCACCACAGAATTGTATTCATTATGTAATTCTTGACTTGACTTTTTTATAAATCAAGGCCGATTTAACCTGCTTTAAGTACAAATTCTCTGCAGAGTTTTCCAATGAATTTATAAATATACCCTAAAGGAGATGACACATCTAACCTTGCCTATGGCTATACCAGAAACACATTATAATTACTGCGTCTTCAATGTGTTATATGACCCTGGTTATTTTAAAAACTAGCCACGTCTTATTGTTCTGATTGTGATTCTGCTTGTTTGTGTTTGTCCAGGGTCCACTGATTCAACCCTAAGCATAATTTCCATATCTGAAAGTGTTAATAGGTTGCAAGAGCTTCTGGTCACCCCCACAAGGGACAGGAAAGCCTTGTTTTGTTTTTTGCTCTGGGTTACCTACATTTTTGATAGATTAGTATACTTGAAAGTGGGGGGCAAGTAGGGAGGGGCAGATTAAGTGAACTTGTTGCCTGTTCAGACATAGAGATTACTTCTCTAATTGCATGAGGTTGGAATCTCCCTTGTTTTAGTTCTTTTATATTTTTTTATATACTCATACATTTGTACACTCCTGTATGTATTATTTATTAGTAACAATCATTGGTATAAATGGATGCATGGTATGTTGTACCTTTAGCAATCCCTGCGGCAATTTTAGCTTTGTAATGTTTGAGGACAGAAGAATCTGCAGGCATCAGTACTTTAGTCCAGAATAGTTTTAGAAAGAGCTTATCCATATTCTCTTTGTCTTTTTCATTTCATGTACACTATATGCTGAGAAAGTTACAAACACTGAGTGCTCCCTTTTGTGTCTCATATGTATGAGGTCTTAGCTTTTTGGTATTTGCTGAGTTGATTTTTACATCAGAAAAAGTTCTATTTTTTCTGCCTCCTAAAGCAGAACTAAACTTAACCCTTGCTGCATTGCCAGCACCTTGGCTTGGTCCTCCTCCTGGTTTGGATCGTCCTGAATAGTCCAGCCGACTTTACTCCAACACATCATTCATTTCACCATTGATTTCTGGCACCCAGGTATGCTGGGATCATTCACTGATTGTACGTTTCAAAAGATTCAAAAGATTGTAAACAGGTAGGTACATTTGTTCACAAACTATCTAAAGTCAAAAGTTTTTTTTTTCATTTTGTAAAAATAGCTTTTTGGAGATTTCTTTATACTTTCAGTTCTGTAGTCACATCAGAAGTTAACATTTCCAAAGTAAAGAAAAGTTCTTTGGTTCAAAGTTCAAGTTAGACACTTGTCACCAGATTAAATTTCACTGAAAGATTGTAAAATTTAGGAAATTCCCACATAATGGTCACCTGGACCAAAAAAATGTGTATTCTCTTTTGGAATAAAAACCTGACAATTAATCTAATACTTCCACATTTTATGCAGAACTAAACTTCAGAACTAAACTTCAGATATACTTTATTTGTCTGGTCTAATACCAAGGGTAAAAAACTGAATTATAGCAAGGGGAGGGGCAAGACTTTATTTACAAACTAGCAGGAATACCCAAGTAGAATAATTGGAGGGCACTGCTGCTTCCCTTATTCAGGTGACGGGGTCTGCGTATATGTTTTTATTTCCACCCATTTATACATAACTAGCCATACATCTCCTACATCTCTTTCCTCTGTTTCAGCCACCACCATATTACTTGGTGTAGGCTGATGTTGCAGCTTATTAAGAATGGTGATGTCAGCCCCTCCACCATTTGGCAGTGCTCAGGCCTAGCAGTTAGCCATGGAACTTGATTATTGTATTATGGATGGAGGCTACATGCTCCTTTTTTACCCAGGAACATCGTGTACAGTTGTGATGGTAATGATGGAGGAAGGAGAGTTAGGGGAATGCTGGCAAATTAATTAAGTTATAAGGTTTAGCAGATGATAAAAAATTATCTATAATTTATCTTATTATTTTTTATTATTATATATTTCTTATTATTTATCTTTAATATTATTAGCACATAAGATAAGGTGGAAAACGCTTATACATGAGGCATACTGTGAGTAACAAAAAATTGATGTCAGTGGGTATTTGGTTTACAAGAGGGTACCTGGTAAATACCGCACTTATAGCGGTGTGCATGCTGTAACAACATTGAGAAGTACTGCTGTGAAATGTAGGACTAGCCTCAGGGGGCTAAAACTGGTAAAGGGCATAAAAGTGCTTATACCATTAGTCTGTAGAAGGAGACCATAACCTTCGTAGATATAAACTGATTTAAGTGTGGCTTGGGAATGTATGTTAAGATAGTTAAGATGATTCTATGATCCGCATCTTGCAATGTTCCAAAAAGTAACATATTAATGTGCAGCAAATCTATTTCAGAGTAATGAAGCTGTGACATACAGCGGAAGTTAATTATAATACAAAGTCATTGTTGAGTAAATTGTTTTTCCAATCTGCTTTTCCAATCTGTTGCATTACATCAAGTTAGAATACAGCTGAATAGAGCAGATAGTGTATTAGCTAAACATTTCCCTTGCAAATAGAGTATAGGCAATCAATAACACACATCTAAAGTGGAATTAAAATGTTTTTTTCTATCTTTGTCTTTTGGGTCTGGTGACTTTTGTTGAAATAAAAATGAAGACTCGGGGACAAAAGTAGAGGAATTACCTGTTCCAGTAACAGATCTCAAAGAATTTAAATTCCCTGTGGAGAGATTTTTTCTCCATTCTGTTCTATTTGCAGGACAAAATAGAATTACAATCTTCAAATAGTAAACACTGACAGATGATAGGTGATTTAGTTGTTTTGTTTTCTGTGATTTTTTTTTTCAAAAGCAGAACCGTGATCTAATTACTGGACAGGGTTGAATTAAAAGTATTTAGTAAAACTCATATATTTAAGAAAACTCTTTTAAATGAAAACCTACATAAAGCATCTTCAAAGTGACCATGATATTATATTTAATTTTCTTCAAGTGGAACTAAACTTATTGGTGGTGAGCTTTGCCACCATATTTGCCACAGCTTACTTGCTAGTTGTGGCAAAAACTTACCCCTGTGCAGCCACCATATATCGATGACAGGTCCTAGACTTGTCATAGCTGAACCGCTCCCTCTTACGTTGACAGGAGGGAAACCAGCAAAAAGTTGGGTTGCCTGGGATAGCAAAAGTTGCAATATGAAAGCGCTGTTTTTAAAACTTAATATATAAATATATAATTGCATGTCTGCTCCCTTTAGTTCTAAACTTATAGAAAAAAAGATGTTTATTTATCAAGCCATCCTAATAGAGTATTTATCATTCAATACAAATATTTAATGATGGGATGCAAATTGGCTCAAAATCCTGGAAAATCGGAAGATGTGCAAATTTTTCCCCCCAAATATAGGTATTCAGGTAAAGCCAGGACAAACACAGATATTTACAAACAGGACTGCTCTCTCTTGGATTGTTCATCTTGGTGTTCCCAATTCCCAGCCAGAGAATGATAACTATAAGGGTGACAATATTTACTTTCAGATGATATTTACAATTAAGTGGGTCAATTTTGGATTACATTATATTCAGCCTTTCATGATATATGGATTAGTTTGAAGACATATGATTGAGGTTTAAATTGATACTGAGATATATCCAGTTTGCCTTTGGAGGACTTATTTATTATTATTTTCTGTATTTGAATATATACATTTTTATTTGTGTTAAAATATTTTGTATTTTAGCATCACATTTTTGGTCTGATTCTGTTTTGGAGACCCCACATGCATATTTTGCATGTTGTACATTTTTAGTACTATGTAAATGCATACTCGTCCAATCTGCATATACTTTTACAATCTGTGAATAATGACTGCTTAGTTTTTTAAAAGAACAATCGTCTGCATATAAATCAGGTATACATGCAGATATTCAGGAGAAAGTTATTTTCCTGATTCAATTACCCTTATATTTCAGTCCATTTTAACAAGAGAATGGGTTGGTCAGATAAGGGCAGCTTATAAAAAATGTTGTGGCACACGGAAAGAAACATGTTTTTTTTTTGGGGGGGGGGGGGTTGTGGAGGCTTTCTGGATTAGGTGGACCTTTCTGGATTATTAGTTAGCACCAAGCTAACTAATAATCCAGAAAGGTCCACCTAAGATATAAAAATTATTCAGCTTTTGTAAAGTATAAACCTTTTTTTCTATTACAGTAAAGACTTCTAACAAAAAATACAAAAACTGTCTGGCAGTTCTCAAAGCTATAAACCCAGATTTCATTGCATTTCTTGTTTTATACAAGTTGCGCAGAAATAATATTCTGCTGTCCATCATTTAGCATTTCGTAAACTTGATTCCACAGAAAAAGCGGTGAACACTGTACTGACAAAAAAATTCAATGACAAGTTAGCATAAACAGATGTATCTGCAGTATAGGCTGGCGGCACTATTGGCCAAGGATTTTTCAATATATTTAGTGTATATCAGGTCTGCTGAACCCAGAAATGACATCAGTTTCATTGAATTGGCTCTATTTCTTGTGATACAGGAATCAGAATAGACGATTTTACCAACAAATGTTAACACAACATATTATTATCAATCTTTATCTACACCAATGTTTTGTATTTTATATATTAAATGTTGCATTATTTTCATGAAACTTTCATTTTCCTTCTTTTTATTCATCCATTTTTTTATACAGAAATATGAGTTCTTCAAGAAGAAGTTGTTTAAATGACCCTAATGTATTTTGCTACATTTGTGGTGAATATTCTCAGCAAAAACAGAGAAGAAACATTATGGAATTTGTGAAACAAGCATATCTTGCATATTTTGGTATTAAACTGGGGGACCAAGATAAGTATTGGGCTCCCCATAGGGTATGCAAAACTTGTGTATAGTGTGTACATCAGTGGAAAATGGAAAACTGAAAAGTTTTAAACTTGGCGTACCTATGGTATGGCGAGAGCTAAAAAATCATCATAATGATTGTTATTTTTGTGCTGTGAATATAAAAGGTTTTAATCGTTTCAAGAAAACAAGTGGGAGTACCCTGATTTGGAATCAGTAAGACGACCTGTGCCGCATGGTGCTGATGTTCCCATACCAGTGTTCAGTACACTCCCTGATATTCCTGTATACAACATGGAGGATATATATAAAGGGTTTGGAGTGTAATCCAGGAGTTAGCAGTGGAAGTGAATATGAAGGAAGTGTTTCATCAAACCAGCAGTTCTCCCAAGAAGAGCTCAATGATTTAATACGAGACCTAAGTTTGTCAAAACAAGCATCTGAACTTTTAGCATCCAGGCAAAAAAAGAGAACTGTCTGAGACCGGAAGATAAAATAACGGTTTATAGGACTGGAGAGGTGACACTCCTACCATATTTCAGTGAAGATGGAGACTTTGTGTACTGTTGTAACATCCCTTGACTACTAGACCATATGGGAGTACTAGAATACCGAGCAGAAGACTGGCGGCTTTTCACAGACAGTTCCACTCGAAGTTTGAAAACTGTTTTAGTGCATAATGGCAAATGCTATGCATCCATTCCAATTGGTCACGCAGCAAAACCTAAAGAAGAAAATATCAAAATGGTCTTACAAAAGCTTTGCCATCATGAACACCAATGGTCCATATGTGTTGATTTAAAAATTGTGACATATTTTTTTGGAAATGCCGCCTTTTAGTTCAGTTTTGGGATACAATACAATCAATAACCCAACGGATGACAGAGACACCCAGCCTTTTTTCTCCTTCAGCACGATACCCTCTCAGTTAAAACCTACAAGAATTCAGTGATCTGACATATGATAATGGGTGCCTCATCATGTATTGTGGCTTATTGGTGTAAAACAGAGCTTCCCCCAGCGCCTGTGGTTCCAGAGATTACACAAAATTCATAGAAGGGAGGATCTCATTTCATCTGTTCTATAACACCTGGTAATATTGGTCTGAATTCTCCACCTCTCAGGAATACAGAAACCACCTGGACCCCCATCCTCAGGGTCAAATGAAAGCTTGACCATTTGGGGTAAGCATATTTGCACTCTTTTACCCACCCGCCTTTTTTTTGGTTTGCTTGTTTGTTTGTTTGAGCACAGTATGTTCTGTTCTATTGAGGATACCGGATTTTACTTTTTTGTTGTTCTGGCCTTTTGTATTCGATTTTGTTATTATATTTTGTATATTGTACATTTCTCCTTTTAAATGTGTAACTTATCGCTATATATTTGTTATGTTAAAAATTTGAAATAAAGAATGTTTAAAAAAAATGGTGAACTTCCTAATTAGACAGAAAAGTAAATACACAAAGTACGCATGTTTCATCTGCTTGGGGAATAATAGAGCAAAGCAGGATCACTGGAAAAACGTGACATGGCCTCCAAGGTAAAACATGAAAAAAGATGCAGCGGACATCATTAACAAGCCAATGGTTAACAAAGAAAAAATAATTCTCCCTCCACTACACATAAAGTTGGGATTATTGAAACAATTTGTTAGAGCTCAGATCAAGGATGGTGATTGCTTTAAATACATTTGTAGATTTTTCCCTGGATTAAGTACTGAAAAAATTAAAAGAAGGAATGTTTGATGGACCCCAGATTCCACAAGTTACATGACTGATACTGAAGCTTCTGCCTGGCACAGCTTTGTCATGGTTGTCAAGAACTTCTTGGGTGACCATAAAGCACAAAATTATGAAGAACTAGTACAAAACTTGTTTAAAAACTTTAAATTTGGGTGCTACTATGAGCATAACTGTACACTATCTCCATAGCCATTTGCAAACATTTCCAGAAAACCTTGGTGATTTCAGTGAGGAACAATGGGAGAGGTTCCATCAAGATATAAAGGTGATGGAAGAAAGGTATCAGGGCAGATGGGAGAGACACATGATGGCAGACTACTGCTGGAGCCTTTAACGTGATTGTCCTGATCATCAGCATTAAAGGAATCATATGAGTCATGATCATATAAGTTTTTTGATGACTTCTTTGTGATTAGTTCTGTAAATATACTGAATATAGAATATATTGACATTACATATTTCAGAAATTTAATTTTGTATACGTAGGCATATCTAGTTAGGTTTTTTCTTAATTTTCATGTTTCATTAGTTTTTTATAAGGTTAATATTGGGGTCATTATTCCAAAAACTAGAGCCAATCCAGCAAAACCAATAACATATTTGGAATCTGTGCATCAAACATAACCTAACATGACTTTAATCTCTTTGGCAAGGAAATGTTTGTTGACCAGTGTTATTATTGTAGACAGTTCTCCAAAACTAATATGTGGAATTTGGGTTTCTGTTAGAATTGATCATATGTGGTTGCATCCTTTTGCAAGAACAAATGTATATGGAACATTTCTAACATAAGTGACACATAATCAACTAAAGCAGCTGTAGCATGGATACAACTATATAAAAGTTTGTAGGATTTCTAAATGGTTTCATTTTGCAGTGATGTCCTGGAAGGGTATTCCCATGCCACAGCCTATGGGACAAAATGTTGTCTGTAGCAATGTATTTGTACTAGGTTGTAGGTTGACACCCTTCTGAATCTTAACAGATTCCCAATAACTGTCTCTCAAAACAATCCTTAGTGATCGTTTCTGATGATAGTAGGAACACATGGACTGTACAAGTGGACTGATTGTTCTGTTGTATGGAGAGAGGAGGGGGGAGGCTGATAATGTGCCCCTCTGCAGTGACTACAATAGTCCTCATCAGCAGTCATTTAGTGAACAGTGGGTCACTAAAAGATTTTGGAGAACACCTGTACTTACATTAAATAGATGATCATTTTTAGTGACAAAAATGTGTTTGTATGGCCTTTGAAATAGCAAAATATCATGGGACAGTATTATCCCTTGTTTTGTTATCACAAGAATAAAATAAAAGAGACCTAATGTAATACTTCATGAGGCAGGAAATGAAATCACATTAATTCACATTTTAAGTGCCAAACCTTAAATTATTTCATGTTGAGTCAAATGTTATTTAATTAGTCCACATGATTCACACAGCTGAGCACACTCAGCTGACTGCATATATTATAATCAGATCTGCTGGCATGCAAAATTCTTTAGTAATAAAAAAAATCAATTACATGGCAGTTCCCAATCACAAAAACAATAATTTTAAAAGCTCTGTGCTGCAATCACAGAAAAATATCTTAATGTCCTATTGAGGTAAACCACATTATTTTAAGAAATGACATACTCCACAAATGTCAAAGTATTTGCTGCAACCACTGAGCACAATATTTCCTGATTATGATCATGCCCCACTATTGGCTCCTGGACCTTTATAGCTTCCCAGGCTGATTTGCTGATGGTGTGACTATCTGTTTGACTATCTGAATATTTTCTGTTGACTTTTCTTTTTTCCTGACCCTGTGAATGTTTGCTGCTTGAACTGACTCAGCTTTGCCTTACCCTTGGATACCATGTTCGGTGGACTGACTACCTGTGTATGACCCCTGGCTCTGTTTCCTGGACCTGCCTCTGCTGGTCTCTCCTGTACTGCATTTATCTAATGGTGGTGATCTTGATAAAATGATTCTGGTTTGGACCCCTTTGTTTGTAAGTTGAGCTGCTGGGTTGTCTTTATTTGAAACATCAAGAAGCTGTCTAACACAAGACATAGTCATGGTCCACTGCTGCCAGGCAGTTTTGGAAAAAATGGGCCCAGGAAATTTTTAGACAAAATGGGTGCCATATGTGCATAATTACAGCTTCCTACTTCACCAACCATACTGTTAATTGGTACCCTGGAGAAAGTGGGGACTCTAGGCAATTGTAAAATTTGCTTTGTGCTAAAACCCACCCTGATCATTGTCATCATCAAGAAATCCATGCAGCCATCACTACAGTGCATGTGGGTTGGAAGTTTCTGCAGGACGTTGCATATTTACAGCAGAAATGCAACAATGGATGAAAATCAAGTACAGGTAGTTATCGGGTTTAGGACATCCGACATACGGACGCCTCCTAGATACGAACGGGGCTTCCCTGCTCGCTGTGTGCAGAACGGAGACTTTGAAGGGGGGAGGGGACAGTTTGCATGACTTGCAGAAGAAATCTTTTGCTAAACACAGCTGAGGCTGTGGGTGATCTTATAGGGGTGAGCTCTTTCTGCAGCCTCTTGTAACTCTTTAATGAATAAGACAAACTCTGCAGTTGTTTCTTGCATATCAAAGCACAGCTTGCTCCAGAAGTTAATGAATGTCTAGGCTCCATAAAGAAAGATTTTTTTTTTTGCTTTGTTTGTGTTAACTTACAGTGAGGATTATATACAGTAACTGACACCGCACTGCCTAATAATATTTTGAGACAAACATCTCTCCTAATTGCATTCATTAAAAATGTACCTGTTCCGACTTACATACAAATTCAACCTAAGAACAAACGTAGAGACCCTATCTCGTATGTAACCCAGGGACTACCTGTATTTTATAATAAAAATGTAAATTGTTTATGATACCTGGTAATTTAACAAATAGAATGTTGTCGTCCCATTGGAGCTTACATCTCCTCATGTGGGAGTTAGAGCTATTTGTACTATGTGTATATCATCACCTGGCTGCCGACCTTGACTTCCCATTGTGTCCTGCTCTTGTGGGCTCCTAGTCTTCTGTCAGTCCTTCACAGATGCCATTCTTTGACCACAGAAGTCCTGGGGTCTTGCAATAGGTGAAGAGTTCATATTTAGATTGGGGGATTGGCATCTGGTGAGAACTGGCACTAGACCAGGGCCATACAGTTGCATGTAAAAAAGGAAAACAATGTACGGTACTCACTTCATATTTTAAAGTTTAATAGGTGTAATATTTGCAACACGAATTTAACTTTATTCAGATGAAGAAATAAAAAAATACCTTTCTTGACTTCCTTTTTACCTTTTTTAAGATTGACACAAATTTCAGACAACACAATATTTAAAGTGACTTACCTTTTACTTTTTTTCAATATTAAGTTACGTCATGTATAGTATCTTGTTTTTATTACCCACTATGATCCTATAAATGTTTGTCCTTTTCATATTTTTTCTGGCCTTTTGTGCAATAATCCATTCTTACTTTTTATGTTGAATTTTTCAGTATTTTGGAATTATACTTTAAATATCTGGAACATAAGTTTATGTAGGAATCCTCAGTATGTCATATTAAGCTGATTAGGTGGAACACACTGTGAATATATATAACTTTAAACTGCATTTTCCTAGTGAATGGTTGAGAAAAATCTTTGAGCTTGTGAATATGAAAGCAATGTTTAGCTATAATTTAAAATGACTTAAGGCAATCTATCATGAAATTGTATTCCTAGCTGAAATATATTTTTGACATTCTTAAAGTTATTATTTAAAAATATCAGTCATTTAAAGATCCTGATTGCATCTGCCATATTCTGTAATCTACATGCTATGTACTTGTCCATGGACTATTGGATCCATCCTAAGGCTAAATGCAAGGCAGTAAGACATGCCATATTTGCTTACATTGAACATATAGTACATGCATGCTTTAAAACCCATCTCAGGGCATAATGCCAAACGGGACAACCTCTTCATTCCACCCCACTCTAAGCTATCCTGTAGGCTAAAATGTTCCAATACCTTATAAAGGAAGATTTACTTAACTGAACCACTCTCCAGGTACCTTAACAATGATGCTTCCTGCCCAGGGGAGTGCTGATCCACCACTACAGATGCTCCCACACTGGCTGGTACCCACCTGTCCTCTATTGTTGTCATTATCTAATTTATATAGAAAATGACCTAGCCATGGCCAGCTAAAAGAATGGCTCTGATTTATTAAAGCTCTCCAAAGCTGGAGAGGATACACTTTCATCCGTGAAGCTGGGGAATCCAGCAAACCTGGAATGGATTTCCTAAAAGTCATTTGCTATTTGTTAGCAAATGTTTTCAGTTCTGGACCAAATCCATTCCAGTTTTGCTGTGTCACCAAGCTTCACTGAAGAAAGTGAATCCTCTCCAGTCTTGGAGAGCTTTATTAAATCAGGCTCAGTGTGTCCATGTCAGGCAAGCAGTAGCATAGACATGTAAGGAAGAACCCTCGCCAGCTGGTATTTAGAGCCTGATTTATTAAAGCTCTGCAAGGCTGTAAAAGATACACCTTTAGCAGTGAACCCAGGTGATCCAGCAAACCTGGAATGGATCTGGCCCAGGATTGAATACATTTGCTAACAGGTAACACATGACTTTTAGAAAATCCATTGCAGGTTTGCTGGATTACCCAGATTCACTGATGAAACTGTATCCTCTCCAGCCTTGGAGAGCTTTAGTAAATCAGGCCCTTAGAGTGAATGATGGGGGAGATGTGTTTTGGGTGGGATATTGGAGAAACACTTTAGAGCAAATAAAGCTCTATATTCTCTAGCAGCTTTTTTTCTTGTATGGTACAGACTGTCCGGCAGTCATAGGCTGTGGTAAATATGCAGGGAAATGCAACTTTCCCCTGTAGGAGCAGCTGAATTGTACCAGGTTTTCTCTTTTGTTAGTCAGGTTAACAATATATTATCTAGTTATTATTCTGGACAACAGGCTCATTAAAAATAAATGAGTATTCATAATAAAACAATAATTGTCAAAAAGTATGTATAGCAAGGGTGTTGGTATCTCCCAAAATCACCTGTGAGACCCCACACTTCAAACATACTAAGCAAGAAAAGGGGAGTATGATTTCTTGTTATTGTAATCACTTCTTGAGTAAACTAAATAATGAGCAAATATAAAAATATTCTACATATTTTAGTGCCAGTCATATAGGGGTTGAAGAAGGTGCTCACTGCCCAACAAGGCTTGTATATAACAAAACAGGTGTATATGGCATCATGAAAAATGTACCTGGCTTCTTACCTGGCAGAGATGAAAACAGCATCTACAGGAAGGGGACCTACATTTAGAATAAATGGTCTTCTAAGTCCCAGTGGTCTCCTTTCCAGCAGTACATACTGTATGAATTGTATGTCCACCCTTGCTCTGATTTTGAAACAGTGATGGTCCTCAGTGGTCCGTGAGAAAATTTTGGTGGTCCGAGGCTCTGTCAGGAGAAGGACCCCTCTGGGGGGGGGCGTACCGGCCAGAGCTGCAGACCATGTCTCCCGTACAGAATGTAGGCTCGGGGGAGTTGTGTCCGTGGACAACCCGCTCATTCTCCCATCGCAGGCTCAGACCTAAAATGGGAGAGTGGGAGGGTTCTGTCATTATGACGACCCTCTGGGTGAAGTTTCTTCCCCCAGAAGTTTATTCCCCTTTAATTGACACAACGCTCCCCGCGCATGTGCGGTTGGGAGTCTGCACATTTAGTGGTCCATAGGTCCGAAAAGTTTGACGACCACTGTTTTAGAAGACCTGAACAATGAAAATAAATCTTCTCACATTTTTAAATTTTTACTCACTAACCCATATTTATACCTGAAATTTCATCCACATTTATATATGGCAGATTAAATTTCATCAAATTAAATACTTTGAAAGGTACTAATGTTGCAACCCATGCATATGCATGTGCCTTAAAACACCAGGCCATACAAAATTGATGGATCAGTTATCTCAGCAGTAGGCAGATGCTGGTTGATTGAATAAATTGTCATCCATTTCTGTTTCCATTTTAGCCCGTTATGCTCCCCTTGTAGCAGTTATAATCTCGTTATTCCATTATTTAGTATAAGTAGAGAGTGTTATACCCAGCCTTATGGGGGCAAGATAAAAATAAATATAGATATAAAAACATAAAACGATAAACACTAAGATTTTGCAGGCAAATCATTTTTTGCAACAGGGTCGCTTTAATAATATTCATGGTCATGGCTGTTTTCATGCTTCTTACCACTGTTAACCACCTTCTGGCTTTTTCTGAAAAGACAACCATAATATCATCACAGATGAAATCCTTTAATATCATCATACATATACATGAGCTTCCCACACGTTTTTCCTTTTTCCTGTACAATATGTGATAAGAGAGTTTTTGCTCTGAAATAGTATGCTTATTGATTCTCAAGCAGCGGGTAGTATGAGCCGATTCAGCTTGATTTCAAAGAATAACTGTCACCGCCATGTAAAGAAAATGAAATGAGTCATTTAGGAGAAGAAACAGTTTAGGCCATGATTTTTTATTTACTAACATTTAAACTTTTCTGAACACTGTACTACCATGTACACTTTAAAGTAAAACATACAAAAATGTACAACAGAACAAAGAAGATTATTTTTACACTTTTGAAATACAGTAAAATACAGTTTTGGCTGTTTTTACATTTTAGACATGAGGCTACAAGATGCTTACAGACTAGGGTAACCATTCAGTTTCTTTGATTGTGCTGCAAAATGCCTAAGGTGCCTTTGTGGTGCCATTAACAATGCTTTAATTTCACATGTTCTGCTTTACCCTGTGATGCATGAATGAACAGTTAGAAGATTAAGAGTTAGAATCAATTAAAAATCATGTTAGATTTTTTTGATATTTGGGGCTATCTACAGAATCGGGGTTTATCCCTCACTCTCACTCAAACATACCATGTTTTATCATCATGTATTTATGGTTATATATGTGGTTATTTGTAAGAATTTTGCATTATTCACACTTGGAGTATAGCTGTATTAATATTGTTATTATTATTATTATTATAATTATTAATAAACAGGATTTCTATAGCACCAACATATTTTGCAGTGCTGAACATTAAATAGGGGTGGCAAATGACAAATAAATGCAGACAGTGACACTGGAAGAGAGGACCCTGCCCCGAAGAGCTTACAATCTAGTAAGTGGGGGAATTAACACAAAAAAGGAGGGGAGATATGTAGTGGTGGGAAGTAGTAACAGTTTCAAAGGACAGAAGATGATGGGTAGGAAAGTTTTAAAAATGGGTTTTGATTAATCTTTTAAATGAGCAGAAAGTAGGAGCAAGCCGAATAGGACGAGGAAGACCATTCCAGAGAGTTGGAGCAGCTCTAGAGAAGTCTTGTATCCGTGCGTGTGATGAGGTTATGAGTGAGGAAGTCATTAGTAGGTCATTGGAGGAGCAGAGACAGTGGCTGGGGGAGTATTTTTTTACCAGGTCAGAAATGTAAGTGGGACAATAACTGTGTAGGGATTTGAAGGAAAATCACAGGATCTTGAATATGATTCTAAGATGGAATGGAAGCCAATGGAGAGAACTACAAAGAGAGGAGCAGAAGAGGAGCGGAGGGAAGGATGGATGAGTTTGTAGAGGAGAGAGTCGGGTTAGTGGAATACCAGCGAGGAGGAGGTTACAGTAGTCCAGACGAGAGATGATAAGAGCATGTACAAGGAGTTTGGTGGTCTCAGGGGACAGGTAGGGGCGGGTTTTGGAGATGTTACGTAGGTGAAAGTGACAGGATCTGGAAATGTTCTGAATATGAGGGGTAAATGACAGGGCAGAGTCAAAGGTGAAACCAAGACAACGTGCCTGAGGGGAGGGCCAAATAACAGTGTTGTTAACAGTTAAAAATATGTCGGGGGGAGATTTAGAATTTGAAGGGGGGATGATGAGTTCTGTTTTATCTTGCAGCATTGCAGGAGGGTTTTTATATACTGTATCAATAATAATATCTGCATATACTCAAATATAATTTGATTTAATTTGATATAAATCAAGGTACTTATTTTTACCTGAGAATACAGGTTACTTGTTTTGATTTAAATATAAACCTAGGGTAATAAATACTAACATTCAAAACAGTAATCAATAGAATTTCTGATAAAAGTAACATGAATACAGCTGGTGCTATGTCCTCATGTAAAGTCTGTAACAAGCTCTAATAATGTCTTAGACACCAACAGTTTGTTACACCTTTTACATGAAGACATATTGCCACCTAGTGGTGTGACATGAATATGAACCAATAATATTTTGTAATGGTATTTGAAAGGCACCAAAATCTGCAATGGAGGCACTATACCCATGCACTAAAGATCAGTATCATTATTAAAAGGTAGCTTAAAAGTCTGTAGATGTGGTGGAAAGACCTTTTCTGCAAGTACAAAAAATGCCTGTGTGAAATCTGGTTTCCTTATCACTTTCTGTGAACTGAACTGGACCTCAGATGTAACCAGTTTTTACAGTTCACTTTTATGGACTACAGAACGCTTCAGCCCAAATTATGGAGATGAAGTGGAGAGAGAAGGAGAGAAGTCTAAAGTGACAATGCCCTTTCTCTATATTCAGAACATTGAGTGTTGTCACTGATAGCAACTGTAGTACCGTTTAGCAGGTGAAAAGTGATGAAAGATATTTATTAACTTTCCTATTTTTATAATATAATAAAGCTTAGATGTAGTGGCTTTGTAGTAGTGGCTAAAGCCTGAAATAGTAATGCAGCCACTACATCTAAGCTTTAATATATTACAATTTTGTTCTTGGGTTTATATATGACTTAAGTATAAATCCTAGACATCACTGAGAATAGAGACTACACAATTATTGCAGACAGTGTAAATGCAACATATCTATTCTTTATAAACTGTGATGAAAATACAGCCTGCTACTTCAGGTGAACACGGGGAATACAACATTGGGAATGCAAGTTATTCTTACCTCAGAGATTGACATTATCACTGTGAATACAATCTCTTTAATTATTGGTGAACCCGCAGCTTATCTATTTATTAGAGACTGATAATACCAGCATGTCAGTTGTCAAATACACTACTCAAGATGCCTATCCACTTATTAAAAAAAATTATTCAATTTCTTATTCAATTCTTATTATAATTCAATTTTTATTATAAAATTATTCAAAGAGACCCTGTCACAAGACCTTTTGTGACACTTGTTTCCATACTAAAAAAATCTGACACCCATGAAATGAGCACTGTAACATTCATTGGATTATGACTACTTCCTAAAAAATCTCAACCCCTCTCTATGCTGGCCCCTGCTCCTGCCACCCCCGTACACTGCTGTGTATGGAATCAGTGCAGCCACATTTTAGCAAATGTAAGGATTTTAGGCAAGATGAGTAATTTTATTACTCAAAGTAATTAAACAGAACTGCCAGTTGGAGCGGAGATGTACAACAAATGTAAACAAAGCTGCTGACTAATATGTGCAGAGCAGAGAAGGTGTTATTGCTAGCATTACAAAGCACTCAGCTGCTCAAATATATATAAATGATAGCAGGGTAATACTACAGAGTGTCATTTGAGTGATAGCTGTGCATTTGCCTGGAGCTGATGAAGTCCATCAAACCTGTTCATAATATTAATTATACAAATAGAGACATTACCTTCATGGAACAATGTCATTTACCAACCTTTAGGGAACATTGTTCCCTATACTGATAGTAGGGGATAGGGTCTCTTTTTTTAATTACTTCATTAACCAGAAACCTCCTACACAATCTGACATATGGAAAGAAGAATCATTTTGTTATCTCATGCATACTAACCTTTCATCTTTCCTTAATTTACCATGCTACATTCCCGTTCACATAGCCAATAGAAGTTCTACAAATTATTTTAGTTATTTTGCCTCTTTACTTAAGGGCTTCCTAGCAGGTTTCCACATGCAAATCTACAGAAGTCAGGTACGGAATTCATGTGTCATGTGCTGTTGTTATTCATTTTTGGAAATTGTAATTTTAGGTTGTTGAGAGATGACCAAAAGCATGCACAAAACAATTCGTATTTTACTTCCTTCTTTGAATTGTAATCCCCCTCTCCCTACTGTACTGAAAATAAATAAACACAAACTCTATTACTAAATTAAAAAAAAAACGCTTAAAAGCAACAAGACACAGCGTAGTGCCTTTTTGTCATAAAAGATTCATCATATGTTGTATTGCTCTATTGCCTACAGGTGATAACACATTATACAACTGTTATTTATCAACTGGTAAATAACTTAATTTGTTTGTATACAATTTGCAGGTATATTTAGTTGTATTTCCTGGTACCTGGTGGTTAAAAAGTAAGCAATAAATACAGTACTGTAGAGTAGTTGCACTTAAATTTTACAATATTTTGCATACTTAATTATTTATATTTGTGTTTTACAATCAAATGGAAGTACCCCGCCTAGTATTAAGGTGTCCTGTTCTTTTCAGGTCCCAAGTTATTTTAAGAAACTACAGGGAAGTTAAATCCCAACACAGTGACAAAATACAATTATCTGTATTATCTATCTATTATCTATTATGAGAATTGTGGTGCAGGTTAGGGATTAAGGTCAGGTTTAGATTTTACTATTACGGGATAAGTTGAGGTTAGAGTCAAGGTTTGGATTGTGAGCTAGTTTTGACATCAACTTCATGTAGCTACTCAGTTTTAAATAAACATGTTTGTGGATTTGTTGCAGAGTGGATTTGTTCTGTCCCTGGGAATCTATCCAATGACAATACTATTGTTCTTCCACAATCAACAATATGACACTAGTAAATAAATGCCATATTTACCTTTTAGCATGGTATCACCCTTTCAGAAGCCAGTACACTGCAGCACTCTCCAAGAAGAGACTCTGTAGCAAAAATAACCAATTAAAATATACCAAATTTTAGTAAATGCCACCTGTCATTTAAGGCCATTTGTCAGCACCACTTTTAGTAAATTGTCACTTCACAGTGACTACTGGCACCTAGAAGTAAATGCTACCTATTAGAATATGGTGCTTGTTATAACATTTCACATAACCATGCTGGAAGTCAGCAAATTATACCTTTCAAAACATGAACCAAAAAATGACGGACCTAAAATTTCCACTTCTGAGTAATATATTTGATGTTCTTTTCTTTCCTAGCACAAGTCTGTAAATTATAAAGAAATGTTTGATTTGGGAAGCCCTCATGGTATTTTTTGTTTAGACTTTGTTTCTCTTTCTCTGTACTTGATAACATGAATGGTATAGTAATGCTTCCCCCAGAACACATACTGTGCCCTATATTCTTTAAACAGTGAAAATGTATAAGTAATTCAGTAAGAAAAATGAAATCAATCTTCCTGCTGATAAAAGAGATGACCCCTGTCAGGCAACCCAAGCCATGGTCTTAGTTGATCGCACTGTATGCCTTTTCTGTCTCAGCCTGCTTTCTTTCAATAATGTTCTAAGTACTACTTGAATCTCTAAGGATCCTAAATACTGTCTTTCCTAGAGTCATCTCGGAGGGTTTTTTAATGGGACCAGCAATGACGGAGTACCTACTTCATTTACTGGTAGCAAGCAATTCCAAATTGCTTGATGGAATTACAATCAACTCAAACTCAAACTAATGTGCCATGTTAATATCCTAAAGGATATAACTTATTAAGTATCCAATTTTATGCTGGGGAAATTTAAAAAATGTTTTTTTTACTTGCATATAATTGGATGATTGACATTAATACAACTTTACTAGCACATGAACAAAATTAAAATGCTATCCATAGGAACACAGGGTAAGTGATCTAGTTATAAGGAGTAGTATGATCACATTATCTTGCTGCTTGCTGCATAAATTAGAAACCTTTATGGGTGTTGCAGTGGCTCACATGTTTTCCAGGCCAGTACGTCCTTAGCCTGATCTGCTTCAGTCATCATCAGATTCAAGCTCGCTTGGGGAAATGACTTGGAAAATTAAAGTTTTGATTTAATTGGTTTCTATTTGAAAGTGTAGACCAGGTTTTCAATTTAAGTCCTTGATGAATTTGTTTGTGATCATCCATTTTTTGGCTGTATTATTACACTGCTAAAGGTTTATACAGGCCTGTACAATATCAAAAATAAGCAGGAGCTAGACATCCATTTGTACTTCCTATGGTCAGATGAGCCCTTGAAGGATCAAATAGCAGGTAAACATTTCCTAGCTGGCCATCACAGGTATTTTCTGTACATACCGTGTATAAAATACATTATATTAAAAGGTGAACTACAACAAACAGCTAAACACATATATGAAATACACATAAAAAATAAGAGTTGTTCTACCTTCCAAATCATTTCTGCCTATCTTTTACAAGGATTTATGCAACTCTGACAAACAGCATAGGTAACCCATTTACTTGATTTTTAAGAAACAGGTAAAGCTGGAACTTTTCTACGCTTGGATCTTGAATTGTCCCAGTATCCGTCTTTGGCCTGACGCAGAGGAAGCCTGGTGCCCACATCTTCTTCTCTCTTCCTCTGGGTTCTTCTTCCTACGTCACACGAGATGGGGAAAAAGATTGCCAATCTCCCTGTTCATGTGTGAGATTTGCACATTTTTTTTTATTCCATGAAAAAAAGGGCTTCTGCGCATGCCTGAGATTAGGACATGCACAGAAGGAGCACCCAAGAGCCTCCCGGGATGCGTGACCTAGGTCTCCTAGAAGGCTTTGCGCTTGCCTTCTGTCTTGATAACGATCAGCGATCAAGACAAAAAAGGTGCTGCACTCTTTTTTTTTTAAATAAGAAAAGGGTATTGCACTTAAACAAAAATTAATAAATTTTTATATTTTAAATAAAAGGGTCCTCAAGTTTCCACAATCTAGAAAAAGCTTGTTGACATCCCCCTTATATGTAAAGTAAACATTTTGAGTTTAGGTCTGCTTTAAGAAACAACTACCAGGCTGCAAGTGAATAATAAAGAATAAAACGAAACACTGATGAATTGTTTACTTTGTTCTGTTCTCCCATCAGCATGTTCCTTATCAGCAATTTTACATTCACCACCACTGACTACCTCTCAGTATCGCTATTCCCTCTTGCAGTCTAGGTGCTCTGGTTTTGAGCATTACAAATTCAGGTATATGAATACAACATAAATAAATATATTTATTTTTTTCAACAAAATACTAACTGCTTTCTGACTGTAATTCATGTAATTAAGCATTATAGTTAGTGCTGGTGTTCGAATTCGGGTTGTCCTTATATTCAACCCGAATATGGCTGTTCGGGATTCAACGGCGCAGATTCGTGTGTAAAAAAAATGTGTTAAAAAAAAATTAATGTTAAAGTAATTTATTAAATGTGTGTGATTTGTGCAACTAACTTTTTTATTTTTACATCCTCCTGTCAGTGTGAGATCCCTGGGCACTAGAGGTTAAATGGGGAAAAGTTTCCCCATTCATCACCTCTAGTGCTCTGTGATTGGCTAAGGAAAGGTAAACCCTGATGATAGCTCAAGTGTCATCAGGATTTTCCTTTCCCCAGCCAATCACTGAGCACTAGAGGTTTTGAATAGGGGGACTTGTCCCCATTTAGCCTCTAGTGCTGGGATATTTCAATGAATGCCGTCGCGGTTGCATTCATTGAGAACAGTGTGCAATCCCCGGCACTAGAGGTTAAATGGGAACAAGTGGCCCCATTCAAAAGCTCTAGTGCTCTCTGATTGGCTGAGGAAAGGAAATCAGGGGAGTGGAGCTGTCAGCTCTGCTCCCCTGATTGCTCTTGCAGTTCTTCACAGTCCCGAAAAATAACCAGAATTTTCCCATCATTGACCTAAATGGTGTTCGAATTCAGCATTCGATCACTTGAACAATATCCCCCTACTCGATTGAATAGCTGTTAAATCGAATAGTGAGATATTCGACCAACGCTACTTATAGTTCTATTAAAAACATATCAGTAGCAACTGTAAGAGGAGTTGAAGTATCACAACCCTAGAAAAGAATTTCTACTGAAGCCCCCTAATTTCTGAAACGGAAAATAAAACAGAATAAAAAACTATGGTTATATATCTGGCCAAGGCTCAAACAGCATGTGACAGAACAGGAAAGGGAAACATAATTCCGCCCTATTCTGTACAGATTTAAGGCAGGAAAGAAAGAAAAGCAGCCATCACTGGGACCTCACGGGAACAGAAGCAACCCCCCCACCACTCTGTAGTTAGGCTTCAAACATGAAGCTAGGGATGCTAGTATGATCCAGGCAGGATAGGAAAATGACATTACACTGAATGTCGCTTTGCTGCAAGCCCTATTCCTACTCTCACTCCTACTCTCTTGCAAACCCATACACCAGTTTACAATTATATATTACAAAGCTCTGTCACTCTGTGTAACAGTGTGCAGAGAATTATCAGAAAAATCAGGATGACAAATATTTTATATTTCTGCCATTTATATGCATTTCGAAAAATAAACTACAACCTACAGTAAGAAATATACATTTGCTCAAAATATCTATTGAAAGATTGAAATACTTTTACAATACTAGACTTCCTTTTAGTATTGTACAGCTTCCAAGGAACTTTTACTGTACAGAAATTCATTTTTCTGATTTTACTACACACAGTCAGTAACTCACGGTGTGTAATCAGCGGTGTAGTCGTGAAAAAAGAAGAGAGGGCGCAGTACGTGCTCGCCCCAACACAACCCGGCCTATGTGACACTCAAAGGGGAAGACATTTCCCCCAGAGTGGCGTCATGATACCAGAACCCCAGGTCTGAGCCTGCAATGGGAGAGTGGGCAGGTTGTGTTCAAGGAGACAACCGCCTTGAGCCTGCAATTCAATAAGGGGGACAAAATCCGCAGCTCTGGCCAGTGTGCCCCCCCAGCGTCCTTCTCTAAACCCTGCGGGGGGGGCGGACCATCCAGAGCCATGGACCACGAAATAATTATTTGTAAAAAAAGAGTAGCATGCGTGCCCACTCCTGAAAAAAGTGCCCGCCCCACTACACCCCTGTGTGTAATATAGGCTGCAGATAATCAGATAGACCCTGCTTTTTTCTAGTTAATACACATTAGGCATAATTTATCCCTTTCCGTCTCCAGTTCCTTTGTCACTATGGTATCTAGAAATATTTCTTAATAATTCTTTTATTCTGAATGACAATTTTCGTCTTTATATTGAACTAAATTCACAAACTGTACCAGAGACAGAAAAACAAGAGAGGCGCCTTCGTCAGTGTAGTCTTAAGTTGTACGAGTCAACCGTTGCCGAGCCGTACACTTCAGTATTGTTTCCACCAGTACAACATTCACCCTGCTCCGCAAATACTGATTTTCATCCGATTGTTTTATTTTATTTGTTTATTTCTCAGATGCTCTTTAAGGTAAGTATTTTCTTTAACTGTGTATTTTCTTTAACTGTTATATTTAATGGCATCAAATAGTTTGACTTGATAACTATCGTTTCAGCCACTTTTGGTTACCGAAATTGTAAGCGAGAATGGCTGGTGTAAATTCTAGCTTGCATTTTGAAAAAGAAAAAAAGATTGCGGGCTGTGCTGTTTAATGAATGCAGCCCCGGCTGCATTCTTTGATGTGCTCAGTGTGCGATCCCCGGCACTAGAGGTTAAATGGGGACAAGTCTCCCCATTCAAAACCTCTAGTGCTTTCTGATTGGCTGAGGAAAGCTTTCCTCAATCACCAGACATTCAGCCAATAAGGGTGCACTAGAGGTTTTGAATGGGGAGACTTGTCCCAATTTAACCTCTAGTGCCGGAGATATTCTCAATGAATGCGACCGTGGCCACATTCATTGAGAACAGTGTGCGATCCCCAGCACTAGAGGTTAATTAACCTAGGGTTAATTAATTAGGGGCAGAGCTAAAAGATTTTTCCCCAAGGCAAAATATTTTAAATGCAGCAGTTCACTAACTGGATGAAGGATCAAGGAGCATGTCTTTAACTAGTCTGCCCGTGTCTGTGTCAGGGCAGAATGTGCTAACATGAGTATCTCTTATTTCCTATTTTAATGGGTTTCACATTATCATCTTTTTATCTTAGAAATTCTACTGTATGTAGCTTATTACTAGAATTTTTACCTTTTTCGTGTGGTGTGAAACATATAAAAAATGTCCATAATATTGTTACTTACCAAGTTAAATGCACTTAAGGGTATTTGAGTGCCAGAAGCTACCACAAACATACAGAAATGCTGGTGAATGCCTGGCCTTTAAGATTAGTTGTATTACCAGAAATGTAATGTCACAGTTTAATACAAAATACACTCTAGATGTAACTGTTGATATAATATTAAAAATAGCATGATTTACTAAAGAATTTAAGAATGTTCACCAAGCCTAATACATTGTTCAGCCACTCAATCACAAGAATAAAAACATTTTTTCACTATTTTTTCTTGTTTGGAAATTTTGCACATAATTGGGTGTTCAAACACAGTTATTTACTAATCTGACTGCTCATGTACTTTGGGAACCCCTACTTCCAATCAATCAAGTGTATAGTTCTAGACTCCCACTGTATTCATTTTGCTTTCTGCAAATGCATTTCAGATTAAAGTAATATGTTACAAAAATGACTTACTTTTTCTTGCTGATCACTGGGTAAGGGCAAGATAAATTTAGAACACAGTTCACTGTGACAATGTGATCGTAACATATGTAGTTTTACTTTAAATAATAAAAAAAGATTTATTTGGTTTATTTTCTACTGTAATCATAAAACAAAATGATGGCACAAATATCCTGTTCAATTTAATATTTTTCTACACATCTGACAGCTTTACTTTAAATAATAAAAATTGCTTTTGATTCCGACTCTGTTGAAGTTTTATAACAAAATGACCTCACTTTAATGAAATACCCAGCTCAGCTTAAAATATATCTAAGCATTCCCTCCAGCAAAAATCCTTGAGCCTATGCTTCATTTATCATTGTGGTTTTAGCAATGGCAAATTATGATTACAAACAAAACAACTGTGACCAAGTCTGGGTTAGCTGCCTTTATTCATATATTTTATTACATTGTTTTACGGGTTTATTTAAAGTAAATGTAGGGCAAAAAGCTACATTCATAGCTGCAAAAAGTAAAGTCTATTGTCTTATCAAAATAAGCATTTGGAATTCTTGGAATTGTTCTGTTTTCAAATTCTGCATCTAATAATAGTCAAGTTCTGGTTAAATTCAGCAGCTAGTAGTAGTACATCAGGAGTAAAAGGGACATTTTGTCCAGGACAACGAGGTGCATATTGTGGACAGAAAGGACAACTGGTTTGAAAGAGGTCATCTACGTCAAATTAGAACAACCATCTCTGAACAGGGGCTGGAGCCTTCAGCACTATATGTCTTCCACCTATAAAGTAATTTTAACGAAAATTTCCTCGATGTTCCAATGGGTCCACTAAAGTTTGGCAAAATTTCACGAATCTATCGGAAATCACTATAGGAGGATTATTGCATTCATAAATACAGCTGCGGGAATCCTCCTGTCCCCGGCAAGCCCTCATTCTGACCTATAGTGCCTGGGGATTGTTCATTGACACAAGGATTCTCGTGGCTCAATTCATAAATGCAGCTGCGATACTCTTCCTCTCAGAGTGAGTCATGCGGCTTTCATTTATGAATGAATGCGCCCGTGGGAAAAATCTGAGGATTTTTCCCACGCTGCATTTATTCATGAGCAGCCAAAAACTCTATCCAAGAACACATACAACTAGTAAAGGGCTGCAAGAGCATTCTGAGCTTTTAGCTCTGCTCCCCTGATTGGTCTTGCAGGTCCCAAAAATTCGGTCTCACCCGCTGAATTTACAATGGCCGTTCTCGCCTACCTTAGATATATACAATAACAAGCATAATTGAGAACTTTCTCATTTTAAAATTCTTTCTGATAAACAGCAATATCAGGATTTGGCCCAACTTTTTTCTGCTGCTGGTGAAATAATACAGCTTGTCCCAGCCTCTGACTGGACAGAAAAAAAGTTGAAATCATTTTTATAAGGTCAACCCTGATCTCGTTCCCTCTGTAAGTCTTTACTGTGCAATGGCCTAAAGCATGATGTGTTTGCAGTGTTACTCCTCCCTTTCCAGGTCTGTATCATGTTGTGCAGAGAACTGCAGGAGCTAATACACTACAGAGGTATAATTTAAACAGTTCAGCTCTTACACCTTACTCTTACACCTGGCACACCTTTTATGGTATAGAGCTGTATTACATTTTTGCTATGGGCCTGTTTATTCAGGAATAATTTTTAAGAATACAGTATGCAATTTTCATGAAATTATTTTTACCACGAAATCCATTAAAAATAAAATGCCATAAATCAAACTTACGTAAAGTGGAGAATGCCCATTTTTAGGCCAGTTTGAGGGATTTGCAATGAACCTACAGGAACATATCCTAAAATAGTCTTTTAAAAAACAAGTAGGTTATAAATTGATTAAAAGTAGGATATCTGAATTTTGCCCCCCTCAGTTTTATCACAACCCCATCTGAAGAACAAAACTCTGACATAATGGGCCTGAATTATTAAAGTTGAACCTGGGTGATCCAGCAAACGTGGAATGTATCTGGTCCAGGATTGAAAACATTAGCAAATTACATTTAAGAAATCCATTCCAGGTTTTTTGGATCACCCAGGTTCAGTGATGAAATATTTTTTTTTTTCTAATTTTGAAGAGCTTTACTAAACAGGCCCAAGCTTTCAATAAGGCCATTTAATAAAATTCCATACATATTTAAAGCTAAACTTATCCCCCAAAATTGACAAGTTACAACTGAATAGCTTTCTTCATGTAAAACAAGAAAATTAGCTTTTACTGTTATGCTCACTTTTAGTCCGGGGATTACAATTGCAGTACACTTTTTCTGCCACTAGATGTCTTCAATCAGATAGCTGGTAAAATATAAACCACTTTCTCGTAACCCAGATCATCCTGCACATTGTTCATACTGTCTTTCCTTCTCTCATTATAGTGGATTGGCCCGCCCATTGGTTACTTAATCTCGCAATCTGTCTCTGCATTAAAGAGAATAAAAGACACTAACAACAGGTCAAATTCAGGTATTGGATAGCATAGACTGTATTTAAAAATACATTTAATAATGTATCAATGGTTACAAGCTACAGAATAGACAAAGAATTGGGCTTAGCCTTACATATTACTCACCTGACTGCATAATTAAACTATACTGGGATTTCAGGCTGTTTCTGCCAGCCAACAGTCATTAGAGTGATCTCCGTTTTCCAGTTAACAGCAGATGTTTGTCATTTTCATTATCTATCTTCCAAACGGTAGGACTTAGCTATCAGCCAAGTCAAGGGCTGTATACAGAAAGATGTAAGAAAAAAATATTTTGCTTGCTACCCTTGGCTTTTTGCACATATGACAAAGCATCATGAACTGATGTGATATTTATAAAGCCCTGATTAATTTTCTGTTCTAAATGTTGTACTGTGGTGATGGCATTGTTCTATAGTATTCTATAAAAATGTTGTTTTTGGCTTTGTGAACATCAGATGTGAAAGGGTATTGTATGTCAAAAATGAAAAAAAAACAGCTTACTAGTAATGAGTGATTCTGCCTGGGTTCTATTTATAAAGGGTTCCATGAACCTTAGCAAACTCAAATCAAAGTTTATACTGTAGGTGACATGTATGAGCTGATATGTATATAATTAAAAATAAAACCATAAATCAGACTAAACACTAATATACTTTTTTTGCCCAAAAATACATGAAAATTACTAGACTTGAATATAAACCTAGGGCACAAAATGCAGCCATCCCTCATAACATTCAAAACAGTAACCAAACACTAAAAAAATAACATGAACAAAGCCAAACATCCACAGTGTGTTAATTTTAAAACATTTTAAAAGAAAATCACATTACAAAATCAGTCTGTTTGTCTTTTTCCATCTTTATTACAGGGTAAAGTATTTTGTACTTCTCAGTTGGTTATGACAGTTCACCTACTGGTAAATGATCCTTTGTGTATTATTGTTGGCAACCAGTAGATGACACTTCTCCTCACGTATAATGTGTAACAGACTCCTGTCTTATGTCTCTGATGACATAAGTTTGTTACACACTTTATATAGGATACAGCACCATCTACTGGTGTGACCCAATTATGAACCAATGTTCTTTTTCTAATGGTATTTTAAGGGAAGAAAAAAAAAGTAGTTTGTATTTACATGTATCAATGTAAAAAAGTATTTTTTAAAATATCATACAAAGTGAGGAGGGTCTTTTCATGTGGATTTGATTTATTGCATCGTGGTTTTAAAAAAAATTATCTGTTTAGTCTCCATGTAAATTACTAGGACTGCAAATCTCAAACATGAGGAATTTTCCTCAAACCATTGATGGAGGCAGATCCAAGTTACACAGTGATGTAAAGTAAAGAAGGGGTCATAAGCAGGAAATGCAGACAACAGAATATAAAGGGTGGTAAAATGCAGTACTTTAGCAAAAGACTATATTTGTAAATATGCATTTTAGTGTCTTGAATAAATTATAGAGACATGATGATGCTTTCCAAACTAGGGGTGCAGATATTTTTCATAAGGGTCACCCTTTGGCCCACCTATTTTAATCTTGCCACAAATCTAGTCCAGCATTATTTAGGTGTCATTAAAGTGTATTAAAAGGTAACTTTCTGGTAAATTTTTGTAGTGGAGATGTGTAAGTCTGGGCATTCTGGGGTACCTTATGAAAACTGGGCTCTGTGGATTTTTTTTCATCACAAATAAAAATCACATTTCATCAGTTGCTGCTTTCACATTTCATATTACTCATTTATTTCCAACTAAGGATGTCTGAAGACTGAAAAGATACTTTTAAATAACCTGGCATTTAAATAAAATGGCTTTTAATGCAATTACATTATATATTATATCAATTTATAATTAAACTCAGGTTTTTCCCATAATGCACATAATATCCCCCAACGTTAATGAACTGACCTAATTGAAATTAAATTAGTGCTACATGAGAGCTGCATTTAAAAACTGAAATTAGACCACATCTATAAAGGTTTAACCTTTATGACAAAGTATCTGGTTGATAAAAAAAAAATCATAAAAAATTACCGAATGATACTATTAAAATGCTAAAAATGTTTTTTAAATTTGCATTACCCTACAAACTGGTAAACTATTTAACTTTAAAGTTGAATGTGTTTAAAAACTTGAGCTGAGTTATGTTTCGTGCAGAAAGTCAAGGCCTGCCCACTGGGCTTTTTGATCCTTCTCTGTAATGCCAAGTAAATTGCCCGGCAATCTTCCTGGTAGTCTAGTAATGTGAAATGCAACGTCAGCAGTCCCACTACTCATCATCACTAGGTACAGCACAGAGCTTGTAAAGCCTTATGCAAAAATTAGATTTTTTTAGCAGTTGCCAAAAAAAAAAAAAAGGTGTGCTAAAAAAATGTTTAAAACAAAAGACTGCAACCCTACTACACTGCAGATGCATATCTTGATATGTTGTTTTTTTCTTTAGTGATGGATTGAACTTGAACTGGGTTGATAAGACTTTAGAAAAAATTAATCATGCCTGTTGGCAGTTGTTCATTTTTAAAAATATTTCAGCTCTGTAAAAAATGGTTTCTTTATGCCATGTTTCAAAACCTTGACATTTTTATGAGAAAAAGATCCTTCTTTTTATTCTTTTTATTTATTGCTAAATTTGTTTTTCCTAAAAATGTATAGAAATGACAAGTTGGATTTCCTAATAATCTCAATCTATTCAATGTACTGCAACTGATTGGAAGTCAAACTATAAGTGACAGCTGCAAAATCATTATAGGGCCTCCAACATCCTTCACCTCTACTGAGATTTGTGTTTTTCTTAAATCAAATTTTAAATCTTGCCTTACTCAACATTTTTAACCTCGGGGAACTCTTGAAATAAAATTCAATTCTTCAGGGAACCCCTACTATAATTACAATATCCACAGCTCACAGCACATTAGCCTGGTGGTCAGGCTCGAGGAGAGGGCGGTGCAGCCGGTACATAGCAGCCGGCCCTAGCTCAAGGGGGTCCATGAAGCCCAACGCGTCCCATAATCTTTATTATAATTCAAACATTTAATTATTTAATTAATTTAATTTTAATTGTATTTTTTTAAATGTTCAGTTTAGTTAAATGTTCAATTCTGTTTAGTTTTAAAATTAAAAAGGCACGTGGGTCACAGGGTACTTGACAGCGGTCAACAATTTACGACATAAGAGACATTCATGAAGGCCGCCCTGGGAGAGAAGTCATATGATCTACAAGGGTATTCCCCGCTCCATGGAAAGTGATGAGGAGGAGAGGGTTTTGGGCACAGTGAAAAAAAAGTCATCAGCCGGCAAACAATTATGTCACATAGTCGCCGCGTTCTGAGACACAGGGAATTCGGGAAGTATTTAGTATTGAGTCTGATCTAGCAAAACAGATTAATTTGAATATTTAATTCATAGTTTCGCCAGGAAAAAGACGAGGAAAGCACCTTTGCTCAGCTTTGCTCGGCAGACAATAAATGCTATTATAAACGTCTTTTACTATTACATATATAATTACACTATATAATATTTTATTATTACATTTATACCCATACCCATCTAAATGTAAAATTTAGATTAAGTGTAGATTTTTGTATAAGGACCCACAAACCTCTTTTGTATCAGGGCCTGGATTTTCTCTTGGCCGCCCTGCTGGTGGTCAGTAGGAGGAATTCCCCATACACTGCTGATCAGGAAAAAGAATTTCACTCAAGCCAAAAATATCATTGGTGTCGGTAAACTGACTTGAGAGGTACAAATTGCCTATTACTCATGGAACTTCTAGCAACCTCTGAAGGAACTCTACAATCACATGCTATAATCCGGTATTAACCTAAAGCCCACCAATCCTCCACTAGGGCTGTCAAGAGAAGCAGATAAAGCTAATGATTTAAGAAATCCCCAAGTAAAATTTAGAGTATCTGTAAAATAGAGCCAAAGATTGGGAATGCATGAACATGAATACTGAAAGTAATAGGCAATCAACAGTACTGAACGATATATGTGTACATTATCTTGATGCAAATTCATTCTGTAATGTCTGGTCAGTACCTTTTTAAGCAATCAAAGAAGCATATGAATTGGGAAAGGGATTTTTTTGTTCTATGTGTGTGACTTGCATGATTATATAGACATTCTGTCTATATATCTTCTGAACTGATTTAGACAAAACTTTACTTAAATGTGACTTCCTGCTGTGATCTTCTCATGCAGCAACATTGCTGTTTTATGCTCAGTACTGTTCTGCAGTGTAGTTATATTTTATAAAAGACCATCATGTTGGTGGTTTTGGAATGTGGGAGACAAAAACATTATATATCATAACATTAGACACACCCTTTCTCATATAGAGAAAATCGGCAAATTTGTTTTTCTGGGGTATACCAGGGTTTAAAGGTCCACATTTCCAAGTAGTGGACCGGGAGAACTCCACTTAACAGTATGAATAAAGCATATGTCAACAGAGGTAAATGGCTTAAAAGGCAGTCCCCACAGGTCATATAGGCAGGGGTTGGCAAGGGGTTAATACCATGGAATGTATTCGCTTTTATCCATTACTGTTTTTTAGTACCTGCATAATTTTATCCACTCTACTAGCCTCTAGTTGTCCATATGCTCACATTTTACCTTAAAATACATACACATAGAAAGGCCATCTGCTATCCATTTCCCTCCTGACAAACTTATAGGTGTTCCTCTGTTTTCATCCTTTTTTTCCAAAGCATATTTAGCTCTTAAATGTATTAGAAAAAGAAAGAGAAATCAGTGAAGATATGAAACATTTGCCAAGGACACCAGAAAAAAAAGCTGATTTGAATGTAAGCACTCCACTCATTTTCAGAAAAGGAGACAGAAATCTTTATAGATATGTCTTATAAATCTAAAAAGTTCAATCCTCAGGATCTAATCAAAGGTTTAGTTTACATCAGAATTATTGAAACATTACCTATAGCAATTATATATTTTCAAACACATATAATAATAATCTTGTCCAAAATATTTGACACTTGCTTTTCTCTCTAGATAATGACTATACATGCTAAAACAATGCACACCTATATCATAAAGTACTGTACCTGATATACAATGTGTAACTTTCAATATAAAACACTTGTCATATTTTATTTTAGTATTCTAGATCAATTAATGCAATGAAATATTGATCTTTGCCTTGGTTTGCTTCCCAAAAGGATTGTTAACAATGCAATTATATTTAATAAACCAACTGTAAATATTGTTTTTTTTTTTTGTATAATTCCCATATTCACAGGGTATTGTTTGCTAGGCACAAGATGGTGCTTACTTGCTGACTTCTCCACAATCCAAATTTTGTTTTGCGGGTCTAACTGCAGCACAAGTATTACTGTTACTGATTACAGTTACTGATTGCAAAAAAAAAAGATTTCACTTGTAAAAACAAAAAAAACAATAAAAAGAGAAATCTAATTTTGGACAAAATTGTTTTATCTATATGATACTTCAAACAATTGGGACTGGGAATACATTTTCTTAGTTCTGACCATTGTACCTAACATTGTGTTTTTCTATAGTTTTAGCAATACCAATATAACGCTGTCTTTGTTTACTTTTTCTTTGCTATTAGAGGAAGAATAATATACAAATGCCTAAGTATATCTAAAAGTCTTAGTGATAACCCTTGTAATAAATGGGAATAATGAAATTGAAATAAAAGGAAGAAGTTACAGAAGATCTGTATGTGGAAGCTATATCAATAAGAGGAAGGTAAAGAACCAAAGACCAGAAACTAATATTGCCTGTGGGCTCCCTATAGGTGATATTTTTACCATTACTGACATAGGTTATTTCAGGCCCATGGTGGTCCCAACCTCTCCTATTTAGGTGTATAGGAGAGAATGGGAACCAATTTTGGGCAAATCATCGTGTAGTTACCAAAAGCAACATGGTTACTCATGGCATGGTTTGTCGGTCTTGGCTAGACAGTAGTATTATGTTTTGCACCCAAGAACTGCATAGTGTCACATGTCTGGTGTGAAAGAGCCCTGAAAATGTTTGTGTCTTTGTATTGAAGAGGCCATCTTGGTCATGGAAAGAAAAGCAGAGGCAGTCGTGGCTGGAGTAACTGTAATATCAGTGGATTGGCATCTAGTTTGGGAATTGCTGGGCTACAGAGCAGGAGTGCCTAGAAATAGAAGGCACATTGCTATTTTTTGGTAGGTAACATAAGGCAATAAAATTTTCAGGGTACTGCTACAGGTACCATTCTCTATTACAGCAGCAGCCAACCTTTTTGGTCCTGCGGACCACTAAATTTACCGGCTCCTGACTGCGCATGGGCGGGGAGCCAGTTGTCAATCAAAGGGGAGGAACCTCCCCCATAATGACGTCATAATGCCACAACCCTGCCCACTCTGCCATCGCAGATCTGAGCCTTTTGTAATAGTAATTTTTTTTAAATTATAATAAAGCAAGAAAAAAGAAAAATATAAACACTTTGCTAATGAATCTGTTAAGCATAAGTTACTTAATGATAGATTCTGTAGTGTGTAGTAGCATGTTGTTAAATTTAATGTAGATGGATTTGTTTTTAAGCACAAAGAAAAAACTAAAAGCTGGTCATTCATTTTAGGTTTTCAAAGTACTGACATTTTCTTTTTTGCTTTGACCCAGTTAAGAAATGGCAGAAATACAAATATATTCTGAAACATTTGTCCATTTCGGTCCTGTGTATTAAGCTTGCATAAGTGCGCTTTAGTCGACATACATTAAACTTTTATTTTACGTTCCTCCCGGGTAAGAAATGTACAATTTCTTAACAATTTTTACAGCTAGATAAGAGGAATCCGACAACAGAGAGAATGAAAACAGAATATTTTCTTTTTAAGTTATTTGCTAACTTTGAAGAGAGATAATAAGTTTGAGAAGGATGGGGAATTTAATGAAGACACCACAAATATTAGCTGAAAAATGAGAAGACTAAATAAATATGCCATTTGTGTCAGTGAACATACTTGCTAAAAGCTAAGAATGTTATCTGTCATACAAGTTAAAGCGGAAGTAAACCCAAAAGAAAGAAATCACACTTGCCTTCAATCCTGCAAAGCAGTCAAGCCATCTGGAGGTTTCTTCCATCGGGTCCCGCGTCGTCCCATTATCTGTCTTTCACCTGGCAGAGGGAGCGCAAGGCACCAACATCTTCTCCTCTCTTCTTCTTGGTTCTTCTTTCTGCATCACTCAATCTTGCACTGCGCATGAGTGAGAGCAACAATTTTTTTTACTATTGATGAAAGGGCTCCATCTCGGGCATGCGCAGAAGGAGCAGTCAAGAGCCTCCTGGGATGGGATGCGTGACGTAGATAATGCTGAAAGGCTCTGTGGTCCTTATTATTCTTGATCGCCAACTCAATGAATAATCCAAGGGGAGGTGCTGCACCCTTTTTTTTAAAAAAAGGGTGTTGCACTTAACATAAAAAATTTTACTTTAACTAAAAGGTTTGTCTTCCCTTTTATGTAAAGTAAAACTTCCGAGTTTAGGTACGCTTTAAGGCCACAGGGTTTTATATTTGTATACTACAGAAAGTTTGTAGTTCAAGTGATATTCTTTATAATAACAGACCCAAATATAAAATGAGGTACCTACCTTTACTTGCATTGACTCAAGTAAAAGCTTAAGGCACAAAATTCAGCTGGAACTGCTGACATTCAAAACAGGAATCAACAGAAATAAAATTAATATAAATAAATACATCCACGGTTTGTGTTTAAAACATTTATTTACAAATTAAAATCACACAGGCTTAGTCTGTTTATTTTTTTGGTCCCCTTTTACAGACGAAAGTATTTTGTAATTTGAGCTGTTTATTATGGGTCCCTTGCTTTTTTTTATCTATTGTGCATTATTGTTGGCTGCCAGTTAATGGCAATGTGTCCTCATGTAAAGTGCCTAAGAAACTCCAAAATGTCTCAGAAGCAAGAGTATGTTATACACTTTACATGAGGACACAGTGCCATCTACTGGTGTAACTTGTTTATAAACTGATATTTAGGTTATTAAAATGCAAACTTTCAGGATTTGAATTAGATGCATTCTTCAGGCTTTACATTCTTCTGAAAACCAACACATTCATACACAGAATTACATGGAGGTGCAGTGAAAAAATAACTTTTTAAAAATCCAGGTATTTTTTTCCTGACATACTTGAGGCTATTGTAAAGAACAAGGTTATATAGAATGGGATTAGTGACGTGTTAATAGGATAATTGACTCAGAGATAAAAAGTCCATGCACTTCATTTGAGTTATCCACATAACAAAAAATAAATATAGCCATTCTAGCCAGAAATACAACTACTTTTTCTGACACGTGTATTGGTGAATGTACCTTGCAAGGGTTGGATATCTGGAAATACTGTCACTTTGCTCTAAGTCAGCAGTGTCTTTTTGATGGCATAAAGGATTTATTACTAGTAGTTCTGATTTCTGCAGTCAAAGTGATTTCTTCTGCAATATTTGACAATATTTGGACTGAGTAATTATAACGTATATACTGCAGCCTTACATGGGTCATTATTTGCAATAATTGGGCTATTTAGGGAATTTTATGTATAAAACTAGGCTGAGTGATCAAAGAATGTGAGGCCCAAATAACATATTGGACACGACAATCCAGAAAACCTTTAGGCTTGTTCTATTCCTCATGGAGCATGTGTCAAGTTCGATCTAGTAGTGGGAAACAGAAGTCTCGTCTTACTTTACCACTGAGAGTCTGTATGTATAGGTAAACAAGAAGAAATTTACATTTCTGCTCATATTACATATTATTAGACCGAAGTCTAAAACCCCATTTTTTTTGCTATGAATAATATATAAATTTGGATTTAGGTCAAACCCTACCCAAAATATTGCAAATTAAATATTTTATTATTTTTAAAGCCTAGATGTGGTCAAAATGAAACAAGATAAACTTTCAAAGTAATCTTGTTGATTTGTGCGAATTATAATTATTGGATCCAAACTTTTTTTACATTTAAACCCCTATTTCTAAGTTTTAAGTTACTGCAGCTGTGCACCTAATCATGCAGACATAAGGCCTCCCATTTTAGATTCCTGTTAACAGATTTACTGTTGACCTATTTGCCCTTTATACTGTTTGTTTTCACTTAAAACACTGAAAACTAATTGCTGTTCGAATTTGCCTTCCAAAAATTGAGGTTTGGATGGGCTTTTAAGCTACTCTGTCCCTTATCATGTGACAGTACAATGTGATGAGGGGCTTCATAGTTGTAACCCAGAACTAGAAACACAAAGCTGGAAGATAGAGATAAAAGTGTCATATTTGACTTATCAACTTCAGAACTTTGAGAATAAATTGCTTCACGTTTTGTCAGCTATGGAGGCCATTAAAGGCTTGTTTCGTTGCTGATTTACTTCTTACAATAAAATATATAAGTATTTGAATGATTATATCCTTGGCACAGTTTTGCTTTATGGCAACTAATATATAAATAGGAGAGTTACAAACTATAAAGCTATGTACTGACACTAAATGATTGTCACTGGAGATAAGCGATCTTGATTGGCTTGGGTTAAAATCCAGAGTGTTTACCATAGTCCCCTGAAGTCATTTAGCCATCTATTCTGGTGGATTACTCCACTATTAAGCATGGGTGAGTGCTGTAATCTCCTAGTTGTCCTTCACTTTCCCCTTTCTAAATAACTGAACAGTGTCATTCATTTATTTTATTATCACTAGAAACAATTATAAACGTTTCTGGCAACAGAAATGGTACTGTCTGTATGCAATTTAAGGCATCCTCTTCCCTAGCCTTCTAGTTTTCTTTTAAGCACAACTGGATGGAAGGGTCTATTTTACATTTCCATATGTGCACACAAGGCTGCCTAAAATAGTTTACCCCACTAACTTAGAAATAACCAACAAATGATATTAGATACCAGTTACATTAGATAATATTTCTAAAGGCTTTAATAAATTGATTGCATACCCATTGAGTCATGGAGGACCAAGAAGTTAAAGCTGACATTGAACAAAATCAGATTTGTAGAATAATGCTAAAAATGAGTGTAATATCTCCAAAAGGTCAAATGTTAGATGTTTGGAGTGTAGTGGGATGAGGTATTTAGAACACATATGGATGCATGGGTCATTGTTCGGCTCAGTCCTACCACTGTCATTCAAATTATTCCTTTAAAACATTTTGGTTACTGGTTATGCCACACCCCAAAAATTTAGGAGAAACAATGGTATTCTTAAGGGGGCAGAGTACAGTTTTTAGGTATGAAAATTTTTTACTATATACATAATATCATATATTTTAGATGAAGATGAATATCTGGAAGATTCAATATCCACAAATGAAAGTCATTCAACACCATGGAACTAGTTCTGCTTTAACCCAAAATATGCTTCTTTTAGAGGTATCATGTGTTAACAATACAGAGGTAGGAACTTGGAGGGAGTCCCCTTGTCATTGTCCTCTATACACCTTTTCATATGCAACTTGCTAATGGTAGTGTTTATGGCACCATTTCCCTTTTTTACATTTTATTTCAGCTCCTAATGTTGCCTGTAAAATGGTTATTACCTGAAAATACATCTAATTATTATGACATATTTCTTAATTCTATATTTCTAAGTATATGAAAGAATTATAGGATGCAACTAATTTATGTACATTTTAATGCATACTGGCACAGTCATTTGTATTAGAGGGTGCTTGGATCTAAAATTTAATATACTAAAAAATAAATGGTGCATTTTTTCTAAAAGGGCATGTCTGTATAATTATTTGTCTGGCTGCTGTTAAATTTGTGCACATTTTTATTGAAAGAACAAAGGGGTGGAAATTAAAAACAATATTGAAAAAGCTATGTTTATAAAAACTGACCTTTTGATTTTTTTATGTGTGTCGCACACAGAGAGACATGACCACTAGGGGGCGCTACGGCTTGCACAGGGGTGGTGCGAGCCCTGGGAAGGGCCAAGGCACAGAGTCTAGGAAGTAACCAGGTTTTCTCCAGAGCCTCCGATGGTGAGGAAGTTGGGCTGCTGGTTACTGCCAAGCTGCGGTCCTTGGGCACACCAAGGTGGGCAAAACATAGTACCAAAACACCAAGCAGAAGGATAGTCAAGGAAGGCCAGCGTCGAGGCAGGCAGCAATCAGGAGGGGTCAGGTCACACGCCAGGGGTCATTTGCAAGGGATCCAGGAGACAGACACTAGTGACACAGGGGCCACTGCGGGCACAGGGAATACAGGAGACACTGGAAGCAACAGGAGGCACAGGTGATGAAGGGATATCCACAGACAGACAGGAACACTGGAATAGCACAGGGAAGTTGGCTGGGAACCATCAGACTGGACAATGAGGGGTTAACGCAGGAGCTGGACAGGGGAAACAATAAGTTAGGCACCAGGTTAACAGGAACTAGCTCAACAGATCCAGGGGCTCAGCACAATGGAGATATGTTGCACAAATGCTGTGTCTAAGCTAGCTAAATAGCCAGGGATGGTTAAGAGGCTATTTCCTGATTGGCCAGCAAGTTGGACGAAGCTTATAAATCTTGGGAATGAAGGCACGCCCAGAGTCAGAACTGCCCACATGCGCAGGGGAGAGATGCCTTTGCTTTAGAGGGTAAGAGGTAAGTGTGACTATGTGCTTGTCTTGAAAACTGCAGGTTCCCATGTTGCCTGTTGGTGGCACTGTATTTTATCATGTGTTGCTTGTGCTTCCACCGGCAACCAGCAGGATTGCCAGTGCCACCTTATGATTGATGTGACTACTTGGCCAATGAAACCCTGCCATAGGCCTGTTTCTGTTACTGTCTGTTTCCTGTGTATATAGCCAGTCTTTGTCCTGATCTAATTATTCTGTGCTTGTTGTATATACAGTAAGTGTGTATAGCTTGCTGCCACCCTATGTTTGAGGGTTGGTTGCTCTGTGTTTGAGATCCACTGTTGTTTGCTGTACCTTGTACGTATTCACTTCCAAATAAACACACATAACTTATCCTTTACTTTGTGGCTATTTAGTGTATACTGCTAGTGCTGAAATCCCTCCTGTTTTCTGTTGGAAAAAATCCTTGCTATTTGCCAGTGGAAGCAAAAGCAAGAAGTGCTAAACCAGAGTGCCAACAACAGGTGACATAGGGTGCTACAGATTTACTTGACTGTGCTTTTACAAAGATTTTAGGTCAAAAGAAATGGAAAAAAAAACATTCTGGGCAAGTACAAAAAGATTTTCATACAATCGCACAAAAGTCATACAGGTAAACACAGTATCCTACTAAAAGTTGTTAGAGCACTCCCCTCTGATGTTAATTAGGAGTGCCATAGCTAAGTACACTTATGAAGTATTTTGCATTTTTAATTTTTAACAGACAATGGCCTACTCAAGTTGGGCAAGTCATACTTTACAAATGTAAACTCGTTTCCACAACATCCCTTTAAGCAAGAAGAATCATTATGACATTTTAGAAATGTTTTCATTTGCTACAGACAGGTAGAAGATTAATTAGATATTATCTTTGAAATAATATGAATAAAAGGTGCAAATGACTTGGTAATCCTCATGTATTAAAAACAAATACCGTATTTTTCGTCGTATAAGACACTCCGGCATATAAGACGCACCCAATTTTAAAGGAGGAAAATCTAGAAAAAAAAGATTCTGAAAGATTATTCCCCTTCTGATCACCCTGTGCCAATTTATCCCCTTCTGATCACTCTGTGCCAATTTATCCCCTTCTGATCACCCTGTGCCAATTCAACCCCTTCTGATCACTCTGTGCCAATTTATCCCCTTCTGATCACCCTGTGCCAATTCAACCCCTTCTGATAAATTGTCACAGAGTGATCAGAAGCGGTTGAATTGGCACAGGGCGATCAGAAAAGGGTTAAATTGGCACAGAGTGATCAGAAAGGGATAATTCCCCACTCTGTGCCTATTTATTCCCTGCTGATCATCCCTTCCCACTTACCGGTCCGTTTCTCTCCGCCGGCTTGCTTCCGGGATCGCGGGGCACGCTTGCTCTCCCAGCTTGCTTCCGGGATCGCGTGTGCAGGCTTCTCCTCGCTGGGTCTGCAGGAAGGTGGAGACACGCGCTGCAGCCAGGAGGAGAGGAGAGAAGACGAGAAGCACGCAGGATTGCGGGATCGCGGTATTGGGTAAGTATGTTACCAGTTTTAATTTTTTTTTAAACCTGCATTCGCCGTATAGGACGCACCCACTTTTCCCCCCCAGTTTTGGGGAAGAAAAAGTGCGTCTTATACGCCGAAAAATATGGTAGTTAAAGCAAGAATTTTTGTATTTAAAAGAATTTATGTGAAAAAATGATTCTGATTATGCTAATCCACCACATTCAAATAATTGAAAATGGATCATTCAGATTTACAATACTTGCCTTATTTTAATTTCATCCTGTTGGCTTATAAAAAAAATTAAAATACCTCAATTTGCACTTATTAAAAATTTTACTGCGTTTTTGGCTTGTGTATTACCCGTATTATTTCTAACTTGGCTATAGCAGAATAATAACTTTACCTGGGAAACTTTAGTGGCCTCCACTTGAAAAAGTATTTAATTTATGTTTTAACCACCTGGGTGTTTCACTGATGTCTAGATTTCTGTACCAATTTTTTTTAAATTGTAGACCTGTAACTTACAGAAATATATCCGAACAAGGGTCTAGATAAGAGTAAGGGTAAATAAAATTAAATAAAAAACACAAAAATCAGCTTAAACAAGAATACATAAATAAATCAAAAATACTGAAAATGCAATCATTCGGTATACTGTATAGTAATATATTTTTCTAAAACACCTCCCCAGTGTGGTAAATTTTAAAACAGTCCAACGTCACATACCTAAAGACAAAACCACATAAATATATTTTGTATTATTTTGTATTGGACTGGATACAGGACTTTGTATTGAATCCAATACAAAATATTTGAATTTCCCGCTACGACCCCCGTCGACGGGCACATGCACTGACATCATCAGGAATCACAAAGGGACGCGAACGCTGGGTGTTCTAATTCTTTCCGGACTTCCTACTTCCATGCAGAAAGTATTAAATTTTTTGCATGGAAATTTATTTTAGATTGTAGGCTATAATTCACCGAATTACTCAATAATTACTTATAATTCACCGAATTACCGCATAACTCACCGAAATATGTCCAAAATTTTATAAATTTAATAATAAAAAAAGTTTTATAAAACATATAAAAAAAATCTTTAAAAAAAAAAATAGTGTATAATGTAATGTAACTGTATAGTAGCTTATATAATATATATATATAATTCAATTATATATATATTATATAAAGATTTCTTTCTGTATTGTACTCAATACAGGTCTTTTGTATTGAGTTCAATGCAAAGTTATTTGAATTTCCCGCCCCGCCTCCCGCCCACACCGACGCATGCAGCGACATCACCGCGAAACCCCGGAGATCGTCACTGCACACTCTGGGAGAAGACAGAAGAGAGAAGATGTCTCCGGAGGAGCTGCGATACCCGGGTAAGTATTTTTTTTCAGTTGTAATCCGATTGTCATACAATGTTGTATGACAATCGGATTGCACTGTAACGCATGTTTATACTTTTAGCTACCCTGATAGTAGCAAGTTTACTTACCCCAAACCAAGGTCGGGCTAACCGCCCGGGTGGTTAGAGGCTTATGGCTACTGTCTTTTGTTATTGTGACCACTGTATGGCAGAGGTACGAAGGAATAAAAAATCTGGCTAAATTATAATGACAGCAATGGTAAGTTGAAACCGATGTGTTAAAATTGGAAAGATGAAAATCAGTAAAACGCGTAAGTTTGCTGCAAATTAGAATCAATCAAAATTCAACATGTATTTAATAGATTGCTGTTGCTTGATGGGTATAGACAAGAATGTTTCATGCTCATATTCCATTTCAAGAAAAAAATGGAAACAGACAGAGGGGGCTTTGAAGTGGCAAAGAACATATTTACAATAAAAGAAATTGTAGAGGCTGTAATTGCTTTGGAAAATGCCAGTTGTTTTGTTCTACTTCTGATCTAATGCCTTTAATAGTACCTGAATTGCTGACCTGGAACATATTTCCAATGAAGCAGTTTTGGGAAGAAAGCCCTTGTATTTCTGTTGGTACAGTGTTACTTTAAGAGACAATTAAGCAAGGTTTCAAATTTAATGAAAAGTGTTTACTTCAGAACTATAAACAGCTCACTTGAAGAGGCACTCAGCTGACTCATAGATATAGATCAGGTGTTTTTCTGGAGTCTCAATTACTATGATAAAACAATTTCATGGAGGAAGATAACCTCATTTGTCATGATTGATCCCAGGTGACAAACAAAATGCACTTGTACTGATGCACCTCTAATATACCAGTACATATGTTTGCCTATATAGTTGGCATATACAGTAGTCGTAAACTGTGGATGCATGCCTTTTAAAAATAATTGTAATAATCACCTAGGGAAATAGAATCATGAGAAAGTACATTTTGTGTTTGCTTCTTAGACTTTCTGCAGCAAAGATTCTTTTATGATAAAATTCTATAATGTCTTTTTAATATCTAACACCTGAGGGAAATATATATATATATATATATATATATATATATTTCGACTTTATTTCATCCCCCAGAAAGAAATATCTCTGAAGACATTTTATATTTATTCAAACAGTTCTCAAGCAATTGAAGCAGGCTGCTTCATGTGTATTATTTAAAACTGATCTTTGATTTGGGTGAAGGCTATCCTTGGGGTGAAAACTATCCTACATGCCTACTATCCTATGTGAGCTTCAATATCTCTCTCTTTCTTTCATGTGGCTAGCTATCTTTATCTGTCTCTGGCTAGGGAAAGAATTTTGGAGTGTCTTGTCTTGGGACCACTGGGCCCTCAGTATGGCCTTGTTGGGTCTTACTGGCTGCTAGGACTGACTGCAGACCTTTGCTCACATGTACCGACTTGAAGACCTTGATTACCAGACCAAAAACCTTTGATGGGGTGTACCTGTTAGGTTTAGGTAAAGTCAGCAAAGGTGGCCAAAAATGTTGGTGAAATAGCTGGGACTACCTCGGCCTTGTATTAAGGATACAGTAACTGGAGTGGAAGAGACACTTCCATCATCGGCAATTAGTTTTAGTTTGTCTCTTGAAGTCTCTGGTAGGTTGGAGCATCTTTTGGTAAAGCACACTTCCCTACCCAATAAATGAGAAATATCTTGGCCTGTTAAACTGAAAATACATTTTCATCAGTCTTGTGATATGTGGTCACCTCCAGGAATCCAGTCCCACAGGACCTGTTTAAATAATCCTTATCCTGGTGCCACTTTCCATTGTTTTACATATTAATGATGTAAAACCTAGTTGTAAACTTGGCTTTTATATTTTCAAACATGTAAACTTGACTGTTTCATTGGTTGTAGATGTGGCTAAAATGCTGATGTTTCTATTATGAATTTTTATTGTAAGAAGGCTTACAGCTGTTCTTTTTTCAATAATTTATTTATGTAGATACAATGTTACTGCAGCACTTCATTTTTAATTCAATTGCATTTATATTTTATTTCATACTATAAAGTATTTATTGAACGCCTTTCTTTTTTATCACTTGTAATAACAGGATGCTGGCATGCAGTAGGCTTTGTAAAACTTTGCTTGCTATATTTTTATGAGTGATAGTTAGTTGATGATTTTTCTAATGCTCTATATTTCATAAGCTATTTGTTTTTATTACTGTAGAGCTAAACACAGACATAAAATACATAATGATTGGAGACACAAACCAATATTGAGGCCACAGTGGAAGATTTGTGTGTCTGTTATATAACTTCAACCAAGCTGGCATACTGCCTTATACACACAAGTTATAATGTATGCATCTGTGATTTGTTCTTGATTGCATAGATAGTGTGCTATCTGTTTGCAATAATTTGCATTTAGAAACTTTACTGTATATTTTGCTAAATTTTACCTGTACAAACATCAGAAAATTTTCCCAGGAGCACAAAGGAATGCCCATATGAATATCTTACCAGCTGGTAAAAAGTATACATGCTGCTTAAAGGGACATAATAATTTGAGATTGATAAAGCTGATATTACTGAACTCTCCTTTAAAAATGCTAATTCCCTTCTGTCATTCTGATACTTTGCCTTTAATGCTGTCTGAATTTTCTGAACCAGGAACAAGTATACAGATAAATAGTCCTTACAGTTTTCTGATGCTGATTTACAGCATAGTAATATAAGCCAGATACAAAATCAAGTCCACAGTGCTGCTAGGAAGAAAGGAGTTCATACCCCACCTCAGATGACTATTTTTTCAGACCATGCTAGGTCCTGGCATTCACAAAGTATGCATTTGTAGGAAACCTAAAGTTACAAGTATGCCACAAGTTACAAGAGTTACAAGTTACAAGAGTCTAAGTTTGTGTGTGTGTCTAAGTTTCTCTGGATGCACAAAGCTCTTAAAAAGCTTTATTTTAAGGATTTCCATTTTAGCCTTAGGACTTAGAATTTTTAAACCTCATTAAATTGAAAATACCTTTTTTAAGTATCCTTATGCTGATGTGTATAATTAAGCCTATGGTACCATTTCTTTCATAGACACCTGGCAGAGTAGAATACATCAGAAGGTTTCCAGAGAATGTTGGATAATTTTCACAAGCGCACCATGCTAATCAAAAATCATATTTTGTCTACCTAAAATATTTTTTGCTTTTTTATTAAATCAATGTGACCTCTATCACTAGCTAGTTCTTGCCCTAAGTCTGTGTATGTGGCCACCTGTAAAGCAAGCTAACAAGCTTATTTCCAGCTCAGGCATAGGAAGCAACAGGCTATTACCTAAAAATTTCCAGGCTGACTTTTAATTTAATAAAGGTTCCTTTAGTCCTCAGTCTCTGTTCGTCTTTTTATTTGCATCCAAATTTCTAACTTTAACTTTCTAACTGTTTCAGTCTGTTGCTAAGTGTATCTTCTTACAATCTGCCTTTTAATCTCCAAGTGTCATAAGGGTATATTATAGGAAGAGCCAAAAGTGTGGATATGGAAAACACTGAAAACATGGGGCTTCCTTTAAAAATTTTATATGGTATATGTGACACTGTTGTCCAAACTTTTTTTAAATGGCATTTATCTGATAATGATTATCTATTAGTAGCAATTAATTGAATCTGAGGCAAAGAAAGCCTCTAACTGAATTGCTGGAATCTGGTGGCTTTGCGCAGTGCATACAATTTTGTTTGTGCAGTATGTATACATTAGTAATTATAGCTAGGCACCCCAGGTACATGTGCAAAGATACTTGGTTTTCCGCCAACAAGTCCCTCCTTAAAAGACATGTAGTACATGTGTTTTCAGCTCTTCCATTCCATTCTTTTAGACAGGGGTAGGGTTTGGTATATTGACAATGGAACTTTACAGAAACATGTATTCAGTCCGAGGCCTTTATTACTAGTCCCAACCTATCACCAAATCTTCAGTTTTGCATTTTTGTGAGTGCACTTAATGGCGACTGCACAAAAATAATAAAAAATGTGTTCGGAAACATTTTAAAGGATAAAGTCAAACCTTTTTTTAAGTTGGACAGAGAGGAATAGGGTTAGAAAGGCGGTCTCTTTAATTCCTGTTCACCACTAAGTCAGTGGGAATTAAAGTGATGGTGAATACCAAATTCACCAGGATGAGAATAGAGAGGGAAATTACCGATAGGGACTCTTGTTACTGTGGCATTTGTCTAAGAGAAGCTTTCTCTTACACTGTAAAATTCCTCTCACTTCTTGTCGCTTCTGTTGCTGCAGGACAGAACATGAAAGGAAATCTCTCTGATGAGACACAGATGGCAAAAAATGACAGCGGTTTTAACTCTTCCCTATGCTAAAATGTCTAAAATGGAATATGTTTTGGAGTTAGGTATAATCTTAACCAAATTGCCTGTAGGAATCTTTCCTGATATAAAATAATTAGATTAGGCCAAACAAGATTAAAGAATAATGCAATAAAACACATTTAATGCTGTGCTGGCCTAAGTACAATTACACCTTCCTTAGTAATGAAATTCTTGTCACTATGTGCATTCCTATACTCATCTGGGTGAATCTAAACTGCAGCAATGCTGTTTGTCATCTGAGGTTACAAATGTTGAACATAATAGCTTGCTGCTACAAATAACAGTGATATACATCGTGTTCAGTGACTTTTGGGAATAGGCAATAAATTGCATTTTACTGTTCTGAAATTGTTTTCTTGGGCAACAGCATGTCTTTTCCCATTGTTTTATTCATGTATTTATTTATTTTTCATTTATTTTTCTTATAAAGTATCCATGTAGCATACAAAGCTTACATATTATATTGGGAGGATCCCAACCAGTCATGCTAACTTTGGTTATGGAGACATCTGGGGCACTGATACCATCTGTACAAAGGTAACATTGGGCAGCATATGGTGTATTTTAGACAGTTATTGAAATTCCACTATAAAGTCACTTGTCTGCGATTATTTTCTTGAATTACATAAATGTCTTTTTCCCCATTAAACCCAATGCCCCTGATTCATCAAGTAGAATCGGATGATCGCTCGCGCATTCGTATTCGCGATCCGAAATCGTACGCCGTTGCGCTATTCAGCAACTGAAAAAGCTCGCGGCCGGAGCCGCGCATCTCCG
>NC_092860.1:33542959-33554229 GCF_032062135.1 Pyxicephalus adspersus
GGCACATGAGTGATCAGAAGGGGACAATGAATGGCACAGAGTGATCAGAAGGGGACAATGAATGGCACATGAGTGATCATGAGTGATTTTCAACAATAAATGTGTACTGTAGTCTTCTTCATTGAAAAATAGGACATCCCCCTGAAAATTAGACCTAGGGCATATTTTGGCATTTCAAAAAATATAAGACAGTGCCTTATCATAGGGGAAACAGGGTATCAAGTGCATTGGATTAGTAGTACTTGGCTACTACTTGCTTTTCCCATTGAAGTAGTAAGAGTGTAATAGTATTACATGTTTTGCTGCATCTGAGGCTGTTGGTGATCACTCAACAAACTATCTTGGCTTGGGGAGTTCGTCCAAGGAAATGCTTTTAATATTTCATGTGATGATGAAGTTGCCTTGAAATATTTACTGAAGGTGGTTATGTTGATTTGCCTTCCCTTGCCTCTAGATAAAGCAGTGTTCATGCTGTGAAATGCTTTGAGTACCTTTGTTTTGAGGCTCCATTTAAGATTTCCAGTACAGAAATTTCTTCCTTCATTTTTATGCCAGTTATTACAATGGGAGCCATGGGAATGCATTCATCCATTAATCATTCACTACTCTGGCAACTTATGATTGGTTAGTAATATATTATTTTAACATTTAAAATGTATGATTTGTTATGTTGTTCTATAATAATATTGTATGTGTTTGTTATGTCCACAAATATCCCATGTTTTCAAATGGAATTTTTTTTTCTTGTTTAACACTAACACAGTCAATGTACATACAGCATATACACCTAGCTTTGCTATAAAATGCACTATTGTATGTAAATACATTTGTGGTTAAACTTTGTCAAACATGAAAAAATATTTTTTTTAAAGAAAAACAGAAATAAATTTGAGTAACCTGTGATAAACAAAACCATGATGTTATAACCTTACACAAAAAGGAACATTCAGGTGAAAAACAATAAATTAGTGTTTGAATGATACAGAAACTCAGCGGTAATAGAAATACTTTGTATGCCTTTTAGATGGAAAAGCTGGAAGGTTACTTTCCTTGGACAATTAAAGGTATCATGAATCAAAGAGGCAGAAAGAGAATCCTTAGCCAGGCCTCTTTCAGCAGTACTATATGATACTGCTTCACTTATGTTGCCAAATGTAAGTATTATCTTGGACAAAAAGAATACATAGCAACACTAGATGGGCTCATTACATGATTTTATTTTCATCACTTTCCAGTTTTCACAGGTTTAAAATAAATTCCCCAAATATATATTATAGAGACATGTAATGCTAAATCTCTATGTATTATCAAAGGTATTAAACTGAGATTCGAAAAAAGTGAGAATGCTCTTTGTTCCCAATCATGTGTGCATATGGGCAGACTAGGTCAGTTTGGGGTTAAAAAAAATATATGTATTCTTTTTTTAATTTTTCCAGAAATCTTCCTTAAAATGTCTGTACACATTTACAGACTCTGTCCAAACCTTATATTACTCTCTAAGCATACTACTCAGATGTTACATTTATGTACATGATTCAGCATACAGTAATATATCAGTTTCATATGTTAATGTACACTCCAAACATGGTAACTGGGTAAACTTTTAGATATGGTAAAAATGTTTGAATTAGATGAAATGTAACCTAATTTTGCACTCATACTAAATGGCATACCACCAGCTTGGCAAGAAAAGAAAATAGTCACAGCTGTCTAACGCCTGGACTTTCCCTTTGCAATGAATTTAGAAGTGGCAGTTAGCTTTATGGACTGCCAGCCAAAAGGAGTACAGCAGTTAAACTGCCTAAAATACGACATATTTCCAGATGAGCTCATGTCAACAAAGAGAGAGAAAGAAGACGTTATAGGAAATAAAAAGGAAAGAAAAGAAACCCAAACTTTTCAAATTTTACAGCTCATACATTATACTTGTACCTGGGTATAGCAATACTACCAGGTCCTGTAATTAGAGAATGTATATTCCGATAGCTCTGCCCTGTGGCTTGCAAATGGTTGGTGGATTTATTTTGCAAGCTATCTTCCCCCAACCTATTAGGTGATGGCAGAAAGGACAGCCCCAATACACTGCTTTATCTGTAAAATTCTTCTAGCCCTTCCAAAACCTCTATGTGTTTAGATGAATCTGTTTCACTCTGCGTGATGGAGTGTTCTTATTAAAGCTCTGCAAGGCAAGAAAAAATAAACTATCATAGGAGAACTTGGATGATCCAGCAATCCTGGGATTGATCTGGTCCAGAAATGAAAACATTTGCCAACTAACTTCAAATGGTTTTTAAAGAAATCCATTCCAGGTTTGCTGAATCACCCAGGTTCACCCATGATAGTCTATCTTCTTCAGTGTGGAAGCGCTTTAATAAATAAGGCTTATAGTGTGAAGTGGTTTTTGGGCTGTCTGCAGATAACAGCACTACTCGTTTGGCTCCATTAGAGGATTTCCATCACAAGAATATGTGGCAGTGAGAAATACTAATGCTTTTAGTTGGTAGAATATATCCTGTACTACTTTAATGTTGCTGACGGTCTCAAAAAGTATGGGATTAGCAGATCCTGAGAAACACATTGAAAACAGAGATTGCATATGTATTACATGTATGTTTGTAAAGTATGAACAATATATTTCCTTTTTAAAGATCGAATAAACTATAATTTTATTGATATAATGGAGGATGTAATTCAATAAGAAGACTGTGTATTGTATAATATTGTGGAGAAAGTTTGAATGTGGTTCACACACCTGTTCCCTTGTGGATAAATAAAGGACAGTATGTTAAATTATATACAAATAAATATTTTTTGAAAAATAATTGTTTGTAAATAAAGTATAAAAACCAAACAGTGTCTAATTTATTATAAATAGCACACAAAGCTGAAAGACATGGAATAAACTGCACATCAGGAAACCCTTTGCTATTCTTGCTTTCTCAAATCCATCAATTCCATCCCTTGTATGAATTGTTCTAAAGCTATGAAATTTTCATTGCACAAGGCCTTATAAATTGCTTGTGAGAAAAATTAGAGTCCAAATTCAATTACCTCTCCAGCACCAATGTGATCCCAAATGTATTTTAAAAGCAATGTATATAATGTATGTGAGTTTTTGTTCATATTGTATTTACTATGTTCAGTACTATAACATTTATATCACTTTATTTATTTATAGAAGAAAACCAAAACTAAACCAAAACATATATAAAGAAAAACACACACACACACACACACATATATATATATATATATATATATATATATATATATAAAACAATTATACCTAATGTAATGTAGAAGTACAGCAATCCAATAGCCAAACAGAAATCCAAAGGGATAACTTCATTTACAATAACCATGGCAGAAAAGAAATGCGGAACTTTCTAAACCAATATCCCCAACAAATTACCATAGACAATATAAAGTACATAGGAGACAGAGGGGGAAGCTGAAGCACAAGTCAGGATTGATGAAGAGAATAACAGCCAGTTTGAAGCTGAAGGGTGGATTTTTGCTGGGCCCAAGTAGTTCCTGTATTCAACAAAGTCCTAAAATTGCTTCCAGTAAAAGCAAGAATTCTGGAATTTCTCCCTAATCCTATGGACTGTGGAACAGACTCATTGAGGGGCTTTCACAGCTATTCCAGAAAATGGGAATGCAAGCTTGCGTCAGTGTGACTAAATGTCTAACAACGGAGCTTCGACGGAACTTAAAGTGTACCTAAATTCAACATTTTTACTTTACATAGAAGGGTAGACAACCCTTCAAAATAAAGTAAAACTGTTGTTGTTTATTTTTTTTTTTAAAAAGATAAGGGTGCAGCACCACCCCCTGCGCAGTGGGAAATTGGATGACGGAGCAAGAAGAGAAGCCAGAAGATGGTGGCGCCCGGCGCTTCCTCTGTGCCGGGACAAAGTAGAATCCCAGGACGACACAGGACCAGATTGCAAAAAAGGCCAGTGCCATCGAGGGATCTGGAGGATTAAAGGTAAGTGTAATGTTTTTGTTTTTAGTTTACTTTCGCTTTAGGGACAAGACATTGTAATGGAGAAAAAAAGAATGCTGAGTCCTTGGTAATGTCATAATTAGTAAACTACTTAAGAACCAACCTGAAGCTCGACCAAAAAGGCTGTAGGATGTGTCAAGACTGAATGATTGATGGCATAGAACATTAATCATCTCCTTTCTTTTGAGGGGTGAAGGAGACTGCCAACTCCTCTTTCCATCTCAGCAGGAAGGTTGGATTTGGCTGTTGGAGCATTAGGTAAGGAGTATAAAGCCTAGGGAACATGTCTGAATAATCGTATGCCAGAGCACAGAACTTTAAAAAGGGTTAGTAGCCAAGTAGCAAAAAACTCAGGAAGTTAAGCAGCCCAATAAAAGCCAACAATCCTAATGCAAAAAGTGGGAACTCTAGATCTTCAACCACTGGAGGGAATACAGAGTTGCCCAGGATCAGGAACATTGGAGAAGGTGAAGGTGAGACCTTTTGACAAGGAAAACCCCATTTACAGATTCTCCAAGTAGGACCAACAGTGTGGTGGTGCCTCAAAACTGGAATTCATCAAGGTTGACAGCCAGAGATCACAGGTAGTGGTGGCACGCTGGGGGATTGTTCAGTTTGTACACCTGTGTCAGATCATAGGGCACAAACATCGCCAGATTTTTACCTGTATCTTGCTCCCACTTGAAAAAGTTTGGAGAGCTGCATACAGAGTGACTGCAGTAGGTAGATGCCCAATGACTCCAATTTGAAGTAGTTAACTTTACAATAAGAGTCTCCCAAATAAAGACATTTTTTAAATCAGATTGGGCAAGGTGACAACTGGATCGGAGAGCACAAAGGTCACATTAAACATGAGCAGTTAAATCCCTAGCACACTTGCAATGGTTGTCGTCCAATAATCGGCTCAGGGCCTATATCGAACAAGAATCTGGCGTGTGTACAGTGCCCATTGTCCATCGTCCAAATGACCGTCCTGGCGGATCCACGGACAATGGACAACAAACGATCTTAATGGAAGTGAAGGGGGAAAGAGTGCAGCAGGGTGCCATTCCATCTTTCTCCCTCTCCAGAGAACAGAACGGTGTACAGCGCTCGTTCATACATTGTGCAGTAGTTTGTCGTTGGAAAGGATTGTGAAAGATCCTTTCCAACGACAACTATTGCAGGTGTGTATGCAACCTAAGACACTCGCCCTCCCTCTACTTGTAATAATTTTTTATCTGCAGGACCAGAAAAATGAATTCCAGGTTGTCTTTTTTGAATGCTTTACAAAGACTTAAAGGTCCCCACATTAAATAATTGTTTGTAAATAATGACGTTATTGAATTAGTAAAAAATGTGGAAAACATCACTTTATTAAAAATTATTAAAAAAAAAAATCAAAACAAATTTTTACAAACAATTATTATTTCCTTTCAAAGCAAAACATCCAATTTTGCACTTTGTAAAGTAACTTTTCAAAGGACTGTAAAAGATGAGTGCATAGAAATACTTTGCTTATGACTTACAAGAATTAGCACAGATGTATTATGCCGATTACTAAGTGAGCGCCCAAGGAGATATAAAATCATTTTTCCCATGTGTAGATATATCTATGCAAAACTAAAATGAGTCATGTTAATATAATAATGATTTAATCAGGACCAGAAGCTTAGCAGCATGTTCTGGAAGGTGTCCAAGAAATAATGTTATGTTCTGTGCTTTCATTACTTTTGAAAACAGTCTATTTTTTCTGTTTGCTGACCTAGCTTAATTTGAGCATACTGTGGACTACCTAAAATAGTTTAGTATACTTATAGTAACTTTACCGACACCCAACTCTGTGGAGGCTGGCTGCAGTTCTATTATCACTGGTTGAAGGGTCTGCCTAAAACAGTTCAGTTTTGATTAAAGTGGAGAGTGTTCATTCAGAAGGAATGATAAATAGGACAGGTTCACTCCTTCCTTTAAATTGCATGATCCCACACGCCTGCCTATGGCTGGCACCTTGACACTACCATGTAAAATCCACATTTGGAGCCCAATAGAGGTGTCCAGGTGGCTCACAAGCAGTCTTTACCTAAAAGCTCCCAAGCAATATCTAAAGAACAGCAGTATTACTTTTTGTTTTATGTCTATGAATATTTTTTAAAACAATAATTGAAAATAAATTGTCTATAAAGCCCAAAAATCTATTCCATGTTTGTGTTAAGTAGAGGCTACATTTTTGGGAAGCTGCAACCCTCACAGCATACAACAATTTCTAAATACAGATAATGATGCTTAACAAAAACATCTGAAAAAAGTACTACTAACATATGTTACTTATTGTACTGCTACATGAAACATGTGGTCAGTACCCTCAAATCTAAAAGTTATCATAACAGAATGTCCGTGTAGTTCTGTAACTGCGTAGGAACTGTGATCCATAGTGGGACATTATAAGGAATAGAATTTTTATCCTATGGTCCATTTATCATAAACATCTGAGCTCAATCAATGTGGATGTCATGTACTTGAGTATGTGTTGACAAGAAAGATTCCCTTACACTTTCTGTCCAACAACCACTGAAACTGGTGACCAGGTCCACACAAAATTCTGATTTGTAGACCACAAAAGACAGAAAGATGAAGAAACAGGAGGCAGAATTGTAACCAGTGTAAGCAAAAGCCTGAATCTGTCAGGAGGAAGAGGAACTAAACAGCCAGAATCTAAGACAAGGGTACAATCACCCAGTAGCAGAAGCATCAAAGCCACAAGTAAAAGACAAAGTCAGGATACAAGCCAAGGTCAGTAATGGGAGAAAAAGATATAGCAATGTCGGAAGGTAAACCAAGTCAAACACATAAGGGCAGGTCATGTCATGGGTCCCAGAAGTTGACAACCATATTGGCGAACATACACTCTCATTCATGTTCATGTACACACACTGCATAGCTTTGCAACCGTGATCCCCAATATCAGACCACAGACAACAAAATGAGTATGTATAGGACTTCAGGCACCACAATCATCCTTGTCCAAAAGGAATGCTGGTCAGTAATTCAATCTCATTAGGGTAGGGCATGGATAGAGTTGACATGGTCATGAAGACTGGAAGTGGCAAATCTTGCTGATAAAAGTTCTCGCATACAACTTATTGTATTATTATGGCCAACTTATTGTAGCCAGTATCACTCAATATATATATATATATATATATATATATATATATATATATATATATATATACACACACTAACATTATGCACTTAAAATGTAGTTCTATTGACACAGGTAAAGTTCACTTGGATAAATGAAGGAGAATGTGTATTTGATAAGGTATAGCTGTGTTCAAAATAGTCATGTTCAAGGCAAAGAAAAAACAGGTCTTTTGCCTACAAATGACTGGATGATTAAAATAGACACAAAACTTCATTAACTAAGCTTCTTGAATATGCACCACTTTGTTTTCACCATGCCCAAAATTCAAAATCCTTTATCTTTTTATCCTAATGTTTTACCTCTTTCCTTTTCTGTATTCCTGTTATACTCCTATATAATGTTCAATGTATATCATATATTTGTATAATATTGTACTCTATGGCATAGTAGTCATACACAAAGCAACCCAAAACTAGTTAAACTTAGAATTACTCCCTTCAAAGTAGCAAGTTTTATCTGAACATCAGTTGCATTTTTTGTGTGTTCATTTATACTCCTAATATATGTTACATATATGGTGTATACATTCTTTATATACATTCTAGCATGTTATTGTTATGATGTTTAGTATTGTATCTGGTATGATGTAATATTGTAAGATTGTAAGCTTTTCGGGGTAGGGTCCTCTCCTTCTTTGTCACTGTCTGTATGTCTGTCATTTTTAACCCCCATTTAATGTACAGTGCTAGGTAATATGTTGGTGTCATATAAATACTGTATAATATTAATATAAATGTACAACTGAACAACAAAAAACAAAGCAAAAAATGAAAAAAGCAAAAAAAAATGTTTCTACAAAAGTTTGTATCAAGCACTTTTTTTGTTGTCAGTCTTATGTAAGTAGTGTGAACAATTCTTTTCTAATAAGAAACTAGCTGTCTAACACTCCTAAAAACTTTAATTCAAAAAAACAAAAAGTGAGTGTTACAATATGAACATACAGATTACTCTGTAGCTTCAGTTGTGAATTATTTAAAACTTTTTATATGAAAGTATGATTTTAATGGTTTATTATGATCCAGGCTTATTTATGGAACGCCAAGAAAAACACAAGTTTCAATCATGCACATAAAAAAACTATTTACCCATGACTGCTTTTTGTTTGGGATACACTGTTTCATATTAAAAGGTTTCTAAAATTTTGGGTATTTGGATTAAATTATGTCAACAACATTAAGATTATGTTTCATACACTTTTGTAACTAGAAAAACTGAAGTATGTATCAAATAAACCTAATTTACCAAATTAGTTAAGAATCTACTCAAACAGTTGTGTGGCAATTTACTTCATTTATCCAATTGTGTTGAAAACAGCTGTATTCAGTACATGCGTGAGAATTTTAGATTATAAAAGATCTCATTGCACTCATGATAATCCATGTCTATTCCACCATTCTTTGAGGCATATTGGTATCAGATCACAACACTTTCAGCAGTAAAAATTAGAAACAGAGATGAAGACTACAGGGTCTCATGTCTCAGTGGTGGGATGTCTTGATTTAACTTGTCAAGGATCAACTCCATCTAGTAGGGTTTACCTGCATCTAAGATATCTCTTTGGTGTTGACTGACTTTTCATCAGTTTGAATATTTTATACTTCCAATCATAGCACGGCATTGCATATTTAAAGTAGATTTTCATTTTTAGCTGTGGGTGGCTTATTGGAATGTTTATTACCTGTATGGGTTTTTTGTTGTTTTTGTTTAATTGGCTGCCTCAGGTGAGGAAAGTGATTATTGTAAGACAGAAACATATGAATGACTAAATTTTCTTTGTAAAGAGTCATTTAGAATTTAGGAAATAAAATGTTATCTTACATACTTCAGCTATTGTGTTAATGGTGGATCTTTTGTCATTGTTTATTTAAGCCGGAATGACTTAACTCCTGTACATGCACGCAGGAGTTCATTCCCAGTGACCCTGAGGGATGCTGGGATACCAGGCATGTGCAAACCCTGTCTGCTCGCAATTTTCAAAGCAGAACTACAGTTCCACTTTAAAGCAGATGTTGGCATATGTTCAGTTTTAAGCCTTCAGAAAAATAGGGCACCGTCTGTATATAATGTACTTATAGTTGACTTTGTGTGTCAGGACAAGAAGTGTTGAGAAATCTTACTAACAAAAACAAACATTCTGAGTGCAATACAGAGGGGTTAGAAGTTTAGATAATGTTTTTATTTCCATTAGGAGAAGTATTTATTCTTCCAAAATTCTTTCTAAAACAACTTTTGGCTGGCATCAGAATTGTGTGAACTACAGTACAAATGTAGATATGAGGAGAATCAGAAGATATCAGAATTGACACACTACCATAAAGCTGTTACAAAATTTCCATTTACTGGTGTACCAGTAGAATTCAGTGCTACTTTGCTCTCCTACCTTAGATTTGCAGACAACTTTTGACAAGTTTTGTTTGCAGGTGTGATCTATTTGCTTTGCAATGCTTAGCATCCTGTTGACTGTTCATTTACCGGTAATCCTTAAAGTTAGCAAAGTAAAGTCACTTTACAAAATATCTAAATACATTCTGTGTATAAAAAACAGAAATGTGTTCAAGTATTCCAGTTTGTTCTCTCTGGAAATCAGCCACCAAAAGAGGAAAAACCTGTCCCTAGCCAATATGCCGCAGAAATGACTGCTTCCATCTGTACCTGAGCAGCAGTTTTTGTGCAACGCTCTAACAACTGCTGCTCTCAGGGTGTTCTTGTCCCCTCTATCTACTGATGGGGAGCAGGCTTTTCCTTTCTGTTCATATATATATTTCATTCTGCATGATGGTGTGTTCTTTAGTAATGGAAACATTATTTCCAGTAATTTCTCATTACTCCTTAGTAATTTGGTTCAAATTGTGTTTTCCCTCCATAATAAAAATAGGAAAGCTGAAGGAGAAAAACTGAAACCTACTTTCTGCACAAAGTCGTTTAGAAATTTACTGCCAAATCAAATAAAATGAATGGAAATAAGTATTTCCTTAATTCTCATGTTAAGCAACAGATTTTCCCAAAATGTCATATTACTGGAGTTAAAATGTCACAAGCTCCATTTTTGCCAAACCACTGTGGAATTAAAAGACGATAGGAAATATTTCCAGTGATATTCAGCTTATGGGTTTCAGGAAGAATCCATCATTTTTAAATTTCTGTAAACATGACATTGTGCAAGAACTGGGTTAATAGGTAGAAATCAACAACATTTTGAAAATAACTCATTTTCTATTGTCTGTTGCCTCACCTGTCTGCTACCTAACACTTGACGTGGGTAGGTAAAATATCACAAACTCCTCTGTGAAATGGGTAAATCTTTCCATAAAGTATTCAATTTAAAAACGAAAGAAAATCCTTTTAAACACTAGAAATCTATCTTAAAAAAATTGATAATCCAAAGTGACAAGTGATTGTCAACAATCAACTTTATTGGAGGTGACAATATCTACCTAAGGAGCAGTGATCAGCAACATAGTCAGAAGTCAGAAGTATTGAAGATTTGGTTTCAAGGTATACTTTTTTTGTACAGATTTTCATCAAAATAGTGGTGAGATTTAAAGCATATATGAGAATTTATTGATATAAAAATCCATTAAAAAAGTTTCAGGACAGAGGGAACTGCTGGTTTCCTGAAATCCATAGATGTAATCATACAAAGTGTAATGCGCCTGGGCACACAAACCACAACCAACTCCAGATATCCTTCAATCAGGCTTTATTCAGTGTCATAAAGCACAGTAAGGGTTAAGTCCAAATAAGCAAAGTACAAGGGGTAAGGCAAAGACAGGTCAAGAACACTCCGAGGTCAGGGCTGGCAGCAGGCAGAATGGTCAGTAACAATCCGAGGTCCCCTGACAGAATCCGAGGTCCCAGGCAGAATTCAAGCAGAGTCAACTTCAGACCAGGTCACTAAGGAGATGACAAAAGCAGGTAAACTAACCAACACAATGACACACCCAAGCACACTGAGTTCACAGAGGCAAGCATGGGAGAGTGGGCACCGGATGCACCAATACGGGTGCACTACAGAAAGCCCGTTTCAGCGCTTTGAAGGCTTCGCAAGCTTCTGGAGTCCACCTTGAGGAATCCGCC